>NC_049914.1:16395797-16483297 GCF_001411555.2 Juglans regia
CGGATTACATTAATAAAGAGTACCCTCTCAAACATTCTCACATATTTCTTGTCATTATTTCCTCTTCCAACTAGTGTTGCCTCTCGGATATAGAAGCTCCAATGAGATTTTTTGTGGAGTGGACTTGGCAACAAGTTTAAGTTTCATTTAGTTGGGTGGGATAAGGTGTGCTCTCCAATGAGGGGTGGTGGGTTGGTGCTCTAATGCAGTTAGAGGGGATATGGAGTGGGGCTATGGTTGTGGAGATAAAATTATTAAAGGGAAACATTATGGAAGGTGGTGATTGATACTAAGTATGGGAGTACAGGGAGGGGTTGGTGGTCTTTCTCTAGCAACACTAGGCTGTGTATGGGGGATGGCAATAGAATCAATTTTTGACATGATGTTTGGGTTGGAGATATGGCTCTTAAGGATGCCTATCGCTCTATTTTCACAATTGTACAGGAACAAGATGTTTTGGTGGCTGACTTGTGGAAAATTAGTAATGGTGGGCAGCAATGGAATGTTAGCCTCAGTAGGGAGGCACATGATTGGGAAGTAGGTGTCCTTGTTGAGTTCTTTAACTTGTTATACCCCATTGGACCTGTTGATGCATTGGTGTATAAGTTGGTGTGGAAGCCTTCCAGCAAAGGAAAATTTTCGGTACACTCTTTCTATGAGACTCTCACTACTCAAGCTAGTAATCACTTTCCTTGGAAGAGCATTTGGCGGAGTAAAGCACCTCCTAGGGCTACTTTTTTTGTTTGGACAATATCCTTACAGAAGATTATGACTATTGATAATCTATGGAAACGTGGGCTATCCTCATTGACTGGTGTTGTATGTGCAGAAATAGCAGTGAAACAGTGGATTATTTACTTCTACATTGTGAGTTTGCAAGGGCCATATGGAATTACTTTTTCAGCAAAGTGGGATTAGCATGGGTCATGCCGGGGAGGGTGGCTGATCTACTAGCTAGCTGGAGAGGGATCATGGAGACACCACAGATTGCAATTGGGTGGAAGATGGCTCCCATTTGTCTACTTTAGTGCATCTGGAGTGAAAGAAATGCTAGAAATTTCGAGGATCGTGAGCGCTCTTTGGAAGAGTTTAAGAGATTTTTCTAGAAGACTTTATTTATGTGGACCATTGCTATAGGGGTTGGCTCAAGTGGTAAAGGTCTTGGGCTTAGGGGTATGCTCCTCCTAGGTCTAAGGTTCAAATATCCTTAACGCAAACAATCTCTAAGGGCGATCGGACTGGAGGATTTTCCCATTGAATTACCCGAGGTGCACTTGCGGAAAACTCATTGCCGAGGGCCTGTGCACCCCTAGGATTAGTCGGGACGCTGTTTCGAACACCTGGTGCCAATAAAAAAAAAATGGTCTTAACTTCCATGATTTCCTTGTAACTGTTTCTAAATCCTAAATAAGTGTAGTCACATGTATACTTCATGTGTACTTGGACTATGTCTATCTCTATATCAATAAAATATCTTCTTACTTATCAAAAAAAAGAAAAAAACTTTGCCAAATATGGGGCCTATGCTCCAAAATGATCAATCAATGGTACAATGAAACCTTTTGGAATCATTGTAAAGAGCAAGAACTTCTCTCTTCCATGTAATATGCGATCTCATTCACCCACCTATACTTACTGCGGGGTATCACAAAGTGATGGAGTCTATGGGGATTATACATTGGCTTATTCCTATAGAAATGTCAAAGACAGTTTTTCTTGGGCTTTTGATGGTGTTTGCGAGCCTAATTGTGATCGCAAAAGAAGTTTTTTGTGGGACAAGTTGGCAACATTACCCTTCTTTTGTGGGACAAGTTGGCAACATTACCCACTAATTGAGTAGTTGGCAGGAAGTTCCATGATGTATTGGAGGTGATGTCAACATTACCCACTTATCTTGAGCTGGCATAAACAATTTTCTTCCAAGTAGCATAAACAACACACATTTAAAGATTCTAGACATGCATAAAAAGAACTATAATCTCAATATCTTCCATATGAAGAGAGATAACATAATCCTGTCCAGGCTATTGAACGTAGTTAAATTAAGCTCGCATGCTAGTTAAATGAATACATAATAAGAGAGAATTAAATATGAGTAACTTTCACCACTTAGTAAGATTCTAACACACCTGCTTTTCAGCTTCTTTTTCACAAGTTGTGCTGTGGAGAACTTTCTTTGTCAACCCTATATTTATTTTAAACCATTAGTTATAGTTCCCTGCATGATTAAAAAAGAAAAGAAAAAAGAAAGAAGTTCCCTGCATGATATACACAGAAAATATGGCTGATAGAAAGACAATTTACAAGTGTCAAACCAACATATGCACCACTTACCGCTAGCTGCATGATGGTTTTGACACCACTCACCCATCCTATCTAAATTCTCTTTGCTTTGATGGATGACTAAATCCGGACCCTAAAAGAAGAAAAATAATTTGAAACATAAGATAGAAGAATAATGGATGTAATGATACTTCTTAGTCAATATGTGATTGATTGATGATGATATAGTAGAGTTCTGTTTTTTTTTTTGTGACAACTATAGCACAACCAAAAGCTTTTCTCACCAAATTTTTACATGTTATCTTCACGCTCATTTTTAACTGTAATCTTCATGTGCATGCTTGCTTTAGGAGAACATGTCTATTACAAGTACAGAGGAAGTATGCAAGAGAGACACCTTAGCAGAAAAAGAAAATATGGCATAATACCTTATCCATTGTATCATCAACAGAATCAAGTTTTTCCTTCTGTTTAACCTCTTAAACTTTAGTTCGCAACAAACAATCACTGAATCTAAGGAGTGAGGTAAATAGATATAAGGCAGTTGGAATGAGGTAGAAAGAGCTGACAGGCAATTCAAAGCAAGAAATTAAGGTAGGTGCAAGTCTGCACACCAAGCAAGAAAATGGTTAGATTAATTATCTAGCTCATACACCAAAAAGCCTTCTTGTTAGTAAACTAGATTTGCAAGCTATGCAAGCCCGGCTCTCCTGGCACTATGGTAGGATGTGCATTGTATATGACATATGGCTGTAAGGACAGGTAACTATAATTTAGACCAAAATGCATAAAGCTGAGTACCCCCGACCATCGTCAAGAACCCCCATAGTTGTCAAGCTGCAAGGTAGGCTTGAAAGAAGGTTCTCAAATGGATTAGCAATTGGCTGTGGAAGTACATTTCATTACACCTTGAACAACTACAATAATCTAGTCAAAAGGAAACTAGATAACAACTTTGATATAAGGCAAGTTTATAGGGTAAGTTGAAATCGTATTGCCAAAAAAATAAGAAAACAAAAGCACATAACCACACATGTTTGAAAGAAAAATATTTTTTTCAAATAAAAATATTATAAGAATACAACAAGAACAAAATAAAACAACAGTATGCAAGAAAATACACCTATGAATAAGAACATACCTCCAATGTCTTGGTTAGTTTTCCATCGGTAATAATGCAAGCAATCTCCAGGATTCTATCAACTTCAACATTTAAACCTGCATAGACATGGACGTACAGAAAGAAAAATGAGAAATTAAGGCTGTGTTTGTTTCAATGAAAAACGAGGAAAAACAGATAATGTATTCAGATGAAAATATTTTCTGAAAAAATTGTTGACTTTCAGATGTTTGGTTGGCATGTTGAAAATGATGTGAATAAGAATTTTCAGTGTTTGCATCTATTGAAAATCATGACTGTAATTGTATGACTTTTTTTTTTTTTTTTTGGTCGGAAAACCTCTCCAAGGCAGAGTCCTTCGGACCCACCTCTGCAGAGTAAACCCCCGTCTCGTGCACCGCGCCCTTGGAAGTTTCCTTACACAGAACTAGTTAACTCGCTGGCTTTTCACCAGGGAGTGTAGCCCCAAAGGATTGTTTGCACCCATGAAGTGTTGAACCTTGGACCTTGAAGGGAGTGATACCCCAAGATCAAGGCCTTTCCCACTTGGTCCAACCTTTGGGGTTAATTGTATGACCTTTCTTTTATTATATTTCTAAAATATATAAATATGATGAATCAAAAATATTATTTGTGAAGTCATACAATTACAGTTAATAGAAATAGAATAATCCGTTAATTTTCTCATATGTCACAGTTAACGTAAAACATGTACCCAATCATAGACTGCCAATGTCAAGTTAATTTTAAAGAAAAATAATTAAATATTTTTTAACAAATAAGAAACATATTTTTATAATAAAAAGCAAATTGTATTTTTAAAATTTATTTTTATAATAAAAAAGATGTAATTAAATTTTTAAGAAAAAAATAAAACGATATGGGGTCACATGTTTTATTTGAGCAGAAGACAACATCTATCTTTTGTCTAGATGCAGAGGAATGCGTGAAGGGGTAGAAATGACTTACGCCCTCGAGAGGGGTAACTCATTTTCCACAGAGACACAAGAGTTGCCTATTAACCCACTAGTCCTTTTTCCATTGACCTCTACTTTCCACCCATTCCAAAAAGACAGATGAAAACATTTTCCACAAAAATATCTTCAGCCAAAACAAACACAGCCTAAAAGGAACTTAAATTTTCTTTTGCATTGTCAGGTAACCACGCATTTGGCATGAAAAGTGAATGTCATAACAAACAACATCAAAATTCACTAAGAAAATAATCTTTTGCTTAGACAGATCGCCAGCAAAATGTAATACAATACAGGAGGGATGTTTCCTTTTCTTTATTCATCTATTTATTATTTTTTTGCAGGGGGGCCAGGGGGCATAGAAATATACTATGAAGTGGAAGATCTAGAGTTAAGTGAACACAACACAGGAAAATTAGATCCGAAGCCCCATCCAAAAACGGATGTTAGAGGGTCTACCCCAGGAGGGTATAAATGTCAATTGTGAGTTGAGTAATATATAGTGCAACAGTAAGGGGTAGGACAAGATTTTTTAATTACCCATTAGTTCTCTCAAGATCCTAACCTTGAGGTCTGAGGGGCTTAATGGTGAGTTTTACGGCTGAACAGAGAGTTGTAGGTGAGCTAGTGTGATCATGGGGGTCCTGAAACAACTAGTTATAGAATCAAAGGTGTTTGTTCTGATGAAGGATGGAGGCTCCTTGCTCATAACAGAGAGGAGTTGGAAGATAGTGAAGGAGATGAGACTTGGAAGCACTGGTGAGCATTGGTTTATCAGAACGCTGGAGGAGGTCTGAGGGGTGGGACAAAGGACTTCTACACTACGGCTAGAGAGGGTGCTAGAAGTTTCATGGCACATAGGTGTTCAAATGCCCGTGGTAGATTCATGGCGCTAGTGGAATATAGTGGGGGTGGAGCATGAAACTTTATCTTCATACCGGAAGAAATGGAGGGGAGGGGAGGGGATGGAGGAGGATGGCTGCTACGATGAGGGAGGCCATGTCGGAGGAGGAAGTCGTGAACCATAATAGAGGTGAGATATCGTAGAGGTTGCCGATGGTGGAGGCTCAAATGTAAAATCGCTTGTACAGGAAGGCACTAGTGCAAACGCCGTCGCCAGTGCAATCTAGAGAGCACGGTGGTGGGCCAGGTCAACGCAAAACTACCGTGAGACATAACAACGGGCATACAACTAAAATGGCTCCTCAACTCAATCGTACAGTACGTACACAATGGAACGATGGCGGTGGCAAGTCCTTTGTCGGTTTTTCAGGAGGTGGCGTGCATAGTACTTTGAAAGATATGAAAGCATAACTAGCGGCACTGCAAGAACAAGTTAATATATTGATACAGTGCGTTGAGGAAGAAGAAGAGGTGGGTTTGGGCTACGCGATCCAAAAGACTATTGGGCTTGACAAGACTGGGCATGGGCAAGGGCCCCAATCCATGGGACTTAATGAAAAAAACGTGGGCCTTAAGCGTGTGGATGGGCAACAGTTAATAAATCAAATGGAAAAGGCCCGAGTCTCTACGCCTCAGCTCGTGGGGCAATCTAAGGGCAAGGCAAAGATAGGAGCCCAGCCCATGTGGCGTATCAGAGAGGGGGGCGAGGCTAGGCCTTCCACAAGTGGGAAATAGCCAATCGTGCGGGAAAACATTCCGTTACCCTTGCTCCTACCAAGAAACCTTCAACAGTGATCCAGTTGGTGGAGACGATGAAGGTAGTGTCCCGCCAGTAGCACCAGAAAGGTGTCACGTTGACGCCGCACCGTTGATTGTTGGATCTCAGGCCCAACAAGGACAGACAAGGCCGACGAACAGTGAGGAAGAGTCCTCTCTTGAGCTTCAAGTGGCATCTTCTTTGGCGAAGGGTTTCCAGCCTCTGGATGTCGACCGAGTATTATTTTCAAAGTCTAGGAGCAATGAGGGAGAGGTTTTGGGGCCACCACTAATGTTAGCCCCACATTTGACTACTCTAAGAGGTCTTCTATTGCTGAGGAGGAGACAGGGCTGCTGGTGGCCTCGCAATGGGCATCAATGGAAGGGCATGAGATGGATGGGGAGCCTATACCCCTGAAGTTTCTACCACCGTGTCAGCATACTATTCGGACTAGGTTATGAATAAGGTGCAGGAAATCCAGCGTTGTGTGGG
Source organism: Juglans regia (assembly GCF_001411555.2). Classification (NCBI taxonomy): domain Eukaryota; kingdom Viridiplantae; phylum Streptophyta; class Magnoliopsida; order Fagales; family Juglandaceae; genus Juglans; species Juglans regia. The sequence goes on from NC_049914.1 coordinate 16,402,327, forward strand.
GATTGAGTGTGAAGGTTTTGAAGAACAATTTATGGATTTGCTAACCGCCATTGAAGTAGGAAATATTTTTTTTATAGGTAAAAGTAAAATATTATTGAAATAAGGATAGTAATAGAATACACCAGAAGTATACAAGCAGGTCATGAAAATTTTACAAATAAAGGCTGAAGCCCAAGAAAATAAAGTATTGTAGAAGAATCGCTTCAACTCATCCACAGAACGCTCCATGTCTTCAAAGCACCTATTATTTCTCTATAGCCTCAAGCACCACATAATGCAATAAGGGATCATTCTCCACACAGCAGCTATTTGTGAATTCCCCCTAGTTCCATCCAACACCCCAGAATATTCCTAACTTTTCTGGGCATAACCCAAGCCAACCCTGTCCTATTAAGGATTTCATTCCATTAACACCTTGCCACCTCACAATGTAACAAGAGATGATCCACTGATTCCCTATCATTCTTGCACAAGAAGCACCAATCTGCTATGATAAGACCACGTTTTCTCAAATTATCCAACGTGAGCATCCGCCCAAGAGATGCAGTCCATACAAAGAAAGCGATCTTAGGCAGTACTTTACTTTGCCATATAGCCTTCCAAGGAAAAGTATGATCATTAGATACTCCCAAGAGGGCCTTGTAGAAAGAGCGCACCAAAAATTTGTTATTTACATTCAAAAACCAGATCATTTTATCCTCCGTCTCACTGCCCATCGATATTGCATATAGCGAGTCGAAAAAATCAGCAAGCATATCCAATTCCCAATCATGAGCAGCTCTCGAGAAACTTACATCCCAATGGACAACACCATTAGAAATTACCATTAAGTCAGCCACAACAGCCTCTTTTGTCGCTGGAAATCTGGTAAAGCATGGGAAACACCTACTTAAGGACCTGTTCACTGCACCAAGCATCATGCCAAAAGTAAACTCTATCACCTCTTCCAATTGCAAATCTAAAACACTTGGAGAATCTACCCCATCCTGCTTTAATATTTTTTCCACAAGCTCACACCATGTGACCCTCTAACTTCCTTAGAACACCATCCCCCATCATACTCCCATACTTAGCATCTATAACTTATTGCCATAGACCCTACCCTTCCTTATGGTATCTCCACAACCATTTCCCCAAAAGTGCTTTATTGAAGGACCCTCACATTGCGCACCCCCAACCCACCACATTTAATTGGTAAGAAAACTTTATCCCTCCCCGTAAGATGGAACTTAATTTCTTCCCCCATGCCTCCCCAAAGAAAGTTTCGAAAAATTTTCTCCATACAAGAAGCCACACTAGCAGGTAATGAAAAAAGGGATAAGAAATATGTAGGGAGGTTAGAAAGAGTGCTCTTGATAAGAGTCAAACGACCACCTTCGGACAAATATATCCGTTTCCACCCAGCCAATCATCTTTCAATTCTTTCTAACACACCATCCCAAATGGTTTTTGTCTTGAAAGCAGCCCCCAATAAGATGCTAAGATATTTCAAAGGCAGCGAAGCAACCTTGCAGCCCAGATATTCGCCGAGTCTTGGATATTATGTACACCACCCACGGGAACCATTTTAGACTTTGAGAGATTTACCTGCAAGCCTGACACCACTTCAAAACATAGTAGTACAGCCCTCAAATACTGCAAATTATCATTATGCGGCTCGCAAAACAAAAGTGTGTTATCAGCAAAAAAAAGGTAGAGATATAGAAACCCCACCCACTGAAAATCCAACAAGAAAACCTCCATTCATCGCCACACACAACATTCAACTTAGTACTTCCATAACAACAAAAAATAGCAAAGGGGAGAGTGGATCCCCTTGCCGTAAGCCCCTAGAGCTATTAAAGAATCCTTCCGGTGCTCCATTCAACAAAACCGAGAAGCAAACATGATATCCATCTATCCCCAAATCCACACCTCCCAAGTAAATAACACAAAAAGTCACAATTAACATGGTTAGAAGCCTTTTCCACGTCTAACTTGCACAAAAGCCCAGGTATGCCCTCCTTAATTCTACAATCCAAGCATTCGTTGGCTATCAATACCAAATCCAGAATTTGTCTCCCCTTCACAAAAGCATTTTGAGATTTTGAAATAATGTTACTAATAACTGTGTTCATGCGATTAGCGAGCACCTTTGAGATGATCTTATATACTCCATTTATAAGACTAATAGGCCGAAAGTCTTTCATATCCACAACACCAACTTTCTTAGGGATAAGAGCAATAAAAGACACATTAATACTTTTTTCAAATTTCCCAAAGGTGTATAGTTCCTGAAAAACCTACATAATATCTTCACCCACTACCTCCCAGCAATCATGATAAAAAGCCATTGAAAACCCATCCGGACCCGAGGCTTTATCCTTGGCCATCCCACAAATCACCCAAAAAACCTCCTCCGACTCGAACTCTCTCTCCAACCACGTAGAGCTTAGCTGGTCAATAGTCTCAAAAGGCATACCATCAAGTTTTGGTCTCCAAAAGGCTTTTTCCACAAGAAGATCTGTATAAAAGTTGACAATTAGGTTCTTAACAGCATCATCATCCGAGTAAACTTGGCCCTCAACCTAAATCACCTCAATAGCGCTATGGCTAATTTCCTACAGGAGTCCTTAAACGAAAGATGAACATTCAGCTCCCTTTCCTCCAAACCCCTTAGTGCCTCCATAAGAGACAGTTTTTTATCATTAATGTGTCCAAAAACTTCAATATTCCACAATTTCAAGTCCCTCTTTAATGCTTTCAGCTTACCCACCAATACGAAGCTCGGTGATCCCTCAATGGAATACAAGGACCACCATGACCTCACCTTGTCTACAAAACCCTTGGTTTTCAGCCACATATTTTTGAACTTAAAATATCTTTTTCCTTCGCTAATGCCTCCACAATCCAGTACAACAGGGTAGTGATCCAAGCATACTCTATCCAATCTCTTTTGAAGCAAGGTAGAATAATGTGCCTCCCAAGAGGGGACACCAAAAATCTATCCAAGCGAGACCAAGCCCAGTTATTAGACCAAGTACAGTGAATACACCACGACAAATTCCACCAGCTGTCCAATCCCGCTAATTTCTCCCATAACATCTTCCTAAGATTGTCCACATTTGGCCCATATAAACCAACACCGTATACACCAACAAAAGCCCAACAAAAACCATCATCTACATTTTTGAACATACACGCCACCGTATAATTCCCAACACACTCCTCAATAGATTCAACCACCCTCAAATCCCACATGACAAGGATACTCCCGGATGCTCCCTTGGATGACAAGTACACCCATCTCACATATGGACAGTCCCAAATACTAGCGATGGTGCTACGATCCATGAACTCCATTTTGGTTTCCTGCAGACACACAATGTCCAACTTTCAATCCCTGAATGTTCCAAGAGAGGATTCTAAGCTTCATGGATCGACACAGCTTTTCCCTTGATTCTACCCTTGCTAGTACTCCCCTCCCTTCCATCATAGTTAATTGAACAAGTGAAACACTTCAGTTCCCTGTTTTTCCTAAAGGCGGATGATGTAGGATAATAGTGGAATAAGAAAGAGAAACAGGACAATAGTAGAACAGAGAAGAAAAGAAGCCAGAAAATGTAAGAGAAGAAGAAGACAGAGAAAGGAGGTTGGAACAATGGCGGCTGTAACAAGTGCTCAATTGTTTAATCTCCACAAACGACTCTTCAATCTTTCATTACAAGTATTTAAATAGTAAAATAACACAAAGCCTAAATAAACCCTAGAAAGTCTATGGGCTAAAGCTCAAACCCATTAATACAAACCCAAATAAAATAAAATAAACATGAGTAAAATAACCAAAATAACAATAATAGGAGATGTCCTCATCAACTCTCCCAGGGTGGGAGAAAAACTCAACTCTGTCGAGTTGACAAATCACAATAAGCCTGCAATCAATCACCCAACCATAAGCTAAGTGGTTGAGCAAGTTTCTTCCGACACCCATACACACGTGAGTGGAGGCCTAAATCTGGTGTCTCCACCAGCAGATCTAGGAGATTGAACTTGACCCTCTTCGAAAGCAATGAGTAGTGCCCTGAATTGCTCCTCGAATCCGTCACATGAAATCCCCACATACTCCTGAATATCCTTCACTTTCTAAATCACCCAATCCGATGGCACACCCTCTGTTGTGAGCAAAGGAGAAAAAGTACAAAATAGTACAGGGTCCACCTCTACCTCCTTATTCACCACCTGGAGAGTGTAGTTCAGTTCCTCAAGCCTAGACAAGAAGTTAAGGGGCTTCACTGCCCCCTGTCGCTGCCCAGAAGCTTTCGTTGGAGTAGAAATCACCAGCACATCGTCCCCAAAACCCCTCGATCCATGGGATTTTAGCACTGTCAACGAGGAAGTAGCCTAAGACCCTTTCCCCCTACCTGGGGGCCCTATTTGTGTCGATTGTGACTGAGATTCTACTACAGCCGGTGAGAAAACACTGAGACTCATCACTGGATCTACCATCGGAACCACAGACAGCACCTTTTGGGCCACCGTCGATGGTGGATCAAACTATGAAGATACTACAAAACTTTCAGATACTATATGTCTCTTGCCATTTTACTCTCTTTTTTATTTTTCTTTTTTGGTGGATCAAACTATGAAGATACTACATTTTATCGGACATCTTTATGCTATATATTTCAGTTAACATGCATTCTCCTTTTTTTCTCTGTACTAAGTAGAATTCATTCCTTTACAACTTTCAGTCATGATTCTTTCCTAGACATGTAACTTAGTTCTTTGACTCTTGGGCAGCTCAAAGTTGCTCCATCTAGTGTTTTTTGTTTTTTAAAGATAGTCTCGGCATAGATTTATGACAACTTTTGAAGACCATGAAGTAGAACAACTTGAACTTATAAGTGTCACCCTCTCTTAGCAAAACTGTCGTAACAGGCATTTATGTAGAATTTAACTAATTTCAACATCAGAACAGGAGTCTCACCAAACATGAAAAGATTCTTGCAAGTACAAATGAAACATGAGAATGGAATGGGAAAAAAAATTAGTTATCACAAAAATAGGCAAATGGATCAGCAAAAGATGCATCGAGAATGAGAATTACCCAAATTACAACAATGGTTAAAGTTTTGATTGCCTAAATAGAAAAACTATTCCAGTCCCCATCAGATGAATGCCTTGGTGTATCACTATTTAAAACCAAAGACAACCTATAAATGCCCAAACCCCATCAGCTTGCTATTAGATACCCAATTGTTGCCTTCTCTAACAGTATGTCACTAAATGTTATATGTTAAAATTATTCGTTTTACTTTTACAGTGGGTTTCCACTTTTGGTACATCTTGCACCTTGTTACATGCAACTCTAACATTTAGTAGAAGAAAATCAACAAAAATATGTTCATGTCAAAATTCAAAAGCCGATAAAATAAAACTTCACAACATAGACAACAGAAACACAAGTAATTTCAGCTTCCTAAAAGTAGCTGCTAACTCATAACAGCAACTGGGTAATTTTTCTCTGCAGTTCTGTGATTACCTAATATTGTTTAAATGCAATTTTTTTTTTATAAGTAATAAAAATTTTTTATTGACAAGTAAATAGGCATAGCCCAAGTACACAGGACGTATACAAGAGAAAACACCTAAATACAAACTAGGAACTAGAGTGGACTAAAAGCAAATCATGAAGATTATCTCCATTCAATACAAGAGCTTTAGCCCAGATACACAAAATCGTTTAAATGCAATATTAATCTCTTTATTATCTAATTATGCCTCTATACAAATTTAACTAAGAAAAGCACGTCACCGAATTTCCAAAAGGGCAATAGAATATCAATATCATCCCTTTTCACAAACCAAAAGAGACAAGCTAGATCAGCAGAACCTTATCCCAAGTACATACATCAGTTAGAGGAAGTCATACACCATTTTTAACCAATCAGCCATGTTAAAGCCGCATTTTCTGAAAATGATAGGACATAGCTTTATGGTATTTTGACCTTACAGTGCCTTGTTTTATAAGGGTTATTCCCCCTACCAAGCATATCAATCAGCAGCATTTAAGAGGTTCCATTAAGTTCTCCAAATCTTAAAGTTACTATTATTCAGAACATCTGACGTATTTTGGTGGTTCTGCTAAACAGATACGATATTCCAAAATACTGTTTGATTCTAGGCTATATTGCACCATAACAAGTTTTTTGAATAGTACCAATGTAACATCCAGACCCCAAAAGTGTATTTTATAATTTTTATTATTATTATTATTACTATTTTATTAGATATGTTTTGAGGTAGTAATTTGTTTTGAATAGGATTTCTCTACTGTTAAACTATATGCCTCTTTTATTTTTCTGTTTGGTCTCCCAGATTAGGTAGTTTCCTGTTTAAAACTAACTTCCAACTCAAATGCTTCAAAACTCTTATATCCTCTCAGTGTTTCTTTCCTTGGGGGAGAAGTTTTCCAAAGTTTAGTCAAATTCAAACCTCTCCAGATCACTCACGATAGCTCTCTACCCCTCATCTATAAAACCCACGAGACCCTTAGCAAAAAACCATGAAACTTTCACACACTAGCCACCATAGCAGCCTTGACAGACAGATAAAACTACTTCCCAACAGCCACCGTAGCACTACTCTTCATACCAAGTCAGCCACCTTGCCGGAAACTACCATAGAGCACGCCGATGGTAAGCTCTCCTTCCTCCACGATGTGCACCGATGCCTCTAAGCTTCTTTTCTGTCGTTCTCTCTCCACCGTGAATACTAGAAACAACGGTGTTTTCTACTCAGTCCTCCGTCAACCACTAGAAGAGTATGATCACCTCACTACAGCCATAGAACCCGCCAACCAGGCACCTCCCTCCGCCTCGCACTCCTTCCGATAAGTCCATGCCAGAATCTTTCTCCCTCCTCTCTCTGTTATTCTCGGCTAGGCAGTTCTCCCTCTAACTCTCTCTCACTCATTCTCTCTCTTGTGCCGCACCACTGCCCAGAGAAGCCCAGTAAGATACCGACCACTCCTAGCCACCGTGAACCCCGACCAGCCACCACGACCCTTCGTCACAGCTGATCCCTCTCTTGGTGAGTCCCAATTGCACGACCTGTTGTCTTCCCCATAAGCTTGTGTTTTCTTTATTTCCTTTACCTTCAACCTTCTCAAAATGCCCCTGCCCAGTTATGCTTGTTTTCCCAAAATGCCCTCCTATTAAGCTGAGTCTTGTTGGACGTGTTTCATATGATATAGTAGGTTGGGCTGGGTTTATTTTCATAAAACACTCTGATACGTCGTTTTAATGGGCTTAGCTTTTAATTGAATAAATATATGAGGCATAGACTTATTTTTTACCAGAAATATTTAAGGAATTTAAAGCATAATTCTAAAGTATCTTTTTTTTAAACTATTTTTGAGCCTATTATTTAGTTAATATTCCAATTAAATTTTAACTCAATTTTTATAAAATTGTTAAGTTATATTTTTAATAGAAGTCAAGGAATAGGTTAGGAGTTTTGAATAGTATTATTATGTATTAATCTTAATGTAATTAAATTATCTTTATATATGATTTTAAGCAATTAGAATGCTACGACACATCTTTCTAGGAAAGTTAGTGAGGATTAGTGCCCCGTATAGGTCACAAGCTACGACGTGAGATTGTGGAAACAACGCTAAGAGGTAATTAGTATGATAATATAATTGCATGTGTACTGTAAATGTTCTACTTTTATATGAAAATGTGATGTTTGTCTATTCTATGCTACAAGCTAAGTCAAGGTTAGATCCCTTTCATGATCTTCGATGAAATATAATGATATGCATGTAAGTGAGCGTATGAATGTTATGCTATTATTGATTGCAATGTGATGGATGATGTCATGAAAATCACATGTATGCCATGCAATGTAATGTCATGAAGTATTTAGATCAAATAAGTCATGTAATGTTCATGTAGTTCTCAGATCATGTATGCCATGGAATGTTTATGTTCAAATCACATTATGTCATGTCATGTTATGTTATACTATGTACAAGTATATGCCATGCAAGAAAAGTTCATGAAGTCCAACAAACTTCTCATGCATTAAGAAAGATAAGACATTAAGGATGACATGGACCTAAGCGTGTTCATCACAAGTTATGTTAAGAATGACACGGACCTAAGCGTGTTCATCACAAGTTATGTTTAAGGATGACACGGACCTAAGCGTGTTCATCACAAGTTATGTTAAGGATGACATAGACCTAAGCATGTTCATCACAAGTTATGTTAAGGGTGACACGGACCTAAGCGTATTCACCACCAGTTATGATAAGCGGTGCCACAGACCTAAGCGTGGTTCACCATATGTTAAGGGAAACACGGACTTAAGCGTGTTTACACCAATCAAATTATATGGTGCCACGAACTTAAGCGTGGTTCACCATATGTTAAGTAAAAGACAAGATAAACAAGTCATGTATGATTGTTAGAAAATGCATAAAGTCAGTCATTTATGCAATTGCGTCACATGTTTGCCATGATTATGTATGATTCCACTCATGTTAATGATGAATGGATATGCAATGTGAATCTATGATGCTATATGTATGTATGTAAAGTTTTTCAGAAATTAGCCTATGTTAAATTAAGTTATGTGTACGCTATGATTGCAAATATGTTATGATGTATGAATGTTATGAAGAGTCTTTCAAAAATTAAGTTTATGCTAGGCTAAGATGTATTTTATGGTATGAAGTACTATTTACTGAGTATTCGACCATTTTTTGGTTGTTTCTCTATTTTCTTCTATGTTTAACTGTTACAGATTATGAGTATGAGGACGCAGAGCTGGACGACCAGGAATAGATCTAGTGTAAAAACTTAGAAAGGAATTAGTGTTATTTACACAAAAATTAGTTTAGTTTATGTTTTTCCTTTATGTTTTCATTTTCGCGTTTCAAAAATAGTTATGTTAAGTTTAGTTGATGTTTCAATAAATGAGGTATTTCAGGATATGAATCTCTTCACTGGGCACTATGTTATGAATGTTAGTAATATCTCTATCCTATGGGAAGGGAGTGTTACAACCAATGACAAAATAAAATAAAATTTCAACAATCTAAATAGCTACATGCATGTATATTTTCTACAACTAAACAACATATGCCTACCAGTCATTTCCAAGTCAATCCACACAAGGGGCAACTTGTACTCTATTGAAGGAGTCACTGGATTTGATAGACACCATTTTCCATTTTCTACCAGCAATTTGTCATCAAGGCCAATAATTTTCTCCTCACTTTTACCTGTGTGAACAAAATAAATCATTAATATGACATGCCATTCCATCACTCGGCCAACTTTTCCAACATTTTGGGCTGAAAAATAAAGAGACAGAAAGCTAGATAGATAAACATGTAGACAACTATCTATCTATTTGTTTCAGAGGAGACTTGCCATATTTAACAAGAGACACTAGCAACATAAACTATATCACAATTAACCTAGTTTACAAAGAAATACATGCCATTTTTTTTTTCTTGTGTGTTAAGTAAGATAATTTTTTTTTTTTCAAGTAAAATTTTATTAATAGGAAAAGGCATAGCACAAGTACACATGGAGTATACACAGAATATGCCTCAGTACCACTAAGCACTAGTGAGACATACAAGCAAATTATGATGACCGAGACCCAAAAAAATAAAGTATTATAAAAGAATTTACTATGATTTTAGGGCTATTAGGGTTGTAGGTTTATGAAAATATAGATTATCTAAGTATTTCGGGTTTTAATTACAAAGTACGTGTTTAATTAAGAATTGAAGTAAGTTGTGTCTATTTTATAGATAATCATCAACTTCGTCCCATAAATATTGGATTAACGCTACAAAGTAATTAGCATGATCATACCCTTCCACGTATGTACGGTAAACGACATTATTTTATAAAAGTTTTATGTATATATGCCCTCTATTGGAAGCCCCTTTTTACGTATCAAGTTGTGATAAAAGTGATTTTTGAATGTTAAGTTAATATGTGTTACATGCATTGTGATATGTATTCATCCATGATTATGATAAGCTATGTCATTATGGAGAGGTTTGGATTCATAACCCACATCAACTCATCTCAACTTATCTCATCATTACAATTTTCTCAAATTCCCACACAAAATATAATAAACAATTCAACTTTTTCAAATCTCAAAACAATTTTTTCAAATTCTCACATCAAATATAATAAATAATTTAATTTTTATTCTAGTATTCACAAACCGTCTCAATCCATGTCAACTCATCTCTGAATCCAAACCTCTCCTATGTGTTCTACATACATCATGGTAAAAACGATAAAAGTAAAGTTATGAAAAAAGATTTTAAGAATGGCCATTAGAGATGGATGGTACCAATACAGTCATGGGTAGATATGCAAGCTACGGACGTAAGCATGGTCCACCACAATATGTTATGATCAGATCAACGGTTCCTTTTGTGGCCACAAGATGTGGAACCGGTGCACAAACTTGCACGTGGGATTAAGGTGTGTTGGCTAGTCAAATAATTGAGATAAGTTAGATAAGTTAAGTCAAGATCAGTTATGTTAAGAAAAGTCATGCATGTCATAAGCATTATGTTAGTATAAGTATTATGTAAGCACGTATTTTAAGAAAACCCTATATTTATTATGTTTACTGTATGATGTACTACTTATTAAGACTCATTTTGTTTTTTTACGTTTTTATGTTTTAACCACCCCATGTGAGAATATTTATAATGATGAAGCTGCAGGGCAGGACTTGATTCAAAGAGGCGTGGCAGATGCCTTAATCATGTAGAGAGCTATTAAGTTATGACTTTTATAGTACAAAGTTTCAGAAATTTCAATGTGTTTTTAGTGCTTCCACGAACTCTCTTTTAGATTTTAATGAAGTACTTTTATTTTAAATTATGGAATATTTTGTATCTGGTGCTTCGTTAAGAAGAAAAGTTTTAAGTCAAGGTCAGTACCACACCGGTCCCCTAGATTTCATAAAAATGACTCTTTTGGGGAGTGGGGTGTTACAAGCATCCCGCAACACCTTATCTAGAATCTCCTTTCCCGGCGAAAAAACCGACAGGATGACACTGGTCAAGTGATTGGAAGCAACCGTCAGCGAGTTTGTGTTAGACCCAAAGACGAGCTAGGCTTTGCTAAAGAGGAAGAGCCACTATCAAATGAAGGGCCAAGAATTTTTGACCCGCCACATGTGCCGGGAGAATTATTGACCCACCACACAGGCCGGGAATACGTCTTGGGCCTATCCCCCACTAAAACCTTTTCTTTTACACCACCCCTCTTAACAACAAGGCCCTTATCAACAAACTCCTTAACAACAAGCTCTGAATGGGAGCTCAAAGATAATGACCCAAAAGAATACGAACCCAATGAGCCCAAACACGAGTCCACTTTGGATAGAAGACAATTGATATGCTCCTTCACCTCGAGTAGCTCAGTTTTCATAGCCATTAATACACTCTTCTCATGATTCTCAAGCACAACACCCTCGGGAAGGACATCGCCGCCAACCATAGTCAGCGAACGTGCAACCTGAGTGGCTATAGGACCAGGCCCAGGACAAAACAACTCACCGCTTCTCCCTGAAAAAAAAAAATTAATAACACAAAGAAAGGATTTACCCCGGTAGATAGTAAGTACATGAGATCTTCCCATTTATAAAAAGAGACGATGACAACATACAATACATCACAATTAACAGCAACGAAAGCTAAGAAGAAAACCAAAGCAGAAAAATGTAGCATAGCATAAGGCTTGTGAACCAGAGCAAAAGTATACTACACAATAGATAATAGTGTTATCTATATCCATCATAAAGCTTCCCCTCCTCTTCCTCCTCCTCCTCTTCTTTAGTTTTGTATGTACTTTCTTAACAAATTTACTAACTTATCTATTTCTAGCTAGATGACTTTCTTATACACATCTGATAATATTTGGAATAGACCTGTTACACTTTTTAATAACTCTTATTAATTTTTTTTTTATAAGTAGTAACTCTTATTAATTACCAAAACTAACTTAACATGAAATATGACAAATTTGCTAGCAGGGAAAACTAACCAAAAGTATTGATAACTAGTAAAAGAGTCTATATGTTCTAAAAATGATGAGTAAACAAATAAAGTCACTATCTGTTCCATGCATGCAAGAAACCACGATAGGATGCATGTCATCATATTACCAAAACACAAATTGGATATGTCAAAATTGTGTTGAAGTGTGTCAAAGCCCAAAACTTGTGAAAAGTCAGATGCAAGCACAATTGTCAAAGAAAGTACTCAAAGTTCACATTAACAAACTTTTCACTATCTTCAACTTTAGGCCACCAATACAGAAATCATCTTCCCCCCATGTGTGGTCCAAGAGGAATCACCCTTGATTGCCAAAATCTCCAACACCTCTTGCTCATTACTTCCATTCTGAACTACTTTGACTCTCTAGAAGTAAGGCAGGCTTTTGACCCCCTTAAAATCCCAAGTCAATTGGTTAAAACATACAAGAGAGGAAAAAAGAACATTCTTAGGGCTGCATCCAGAGATTGCTTCAAGAATTAGGCCCCGTTTAGATTCAGAAAATGTTTCATTTCATCTCATCATTACAACTTTCTCAAATTTCCACACAAAATATAATAAATAATTCAACTTTTTCAAATCCCAAAACAATTTACACCCTAAGTTTTACCCAAGATTTAGTTCTTCATAAAAGAACTAAAAAGTAAAAATAGTATTTTTCTCTTCTCTAAAACTCTGCCTCCTCTCTTCCAAAACTCCTTAATTTCGTGCTAATGATATACATATAAAGGGAAGAAAGAAACTCTAATGTTTTTATAATTCTCGCATAAAAAATGCCTAAATTTTAGAATTCAGCTTGGCAACCACGTACGCGCTTCAAGAGTTCGAATTTAAAAATCCTTATTAGAGACAAATTTGTAGCCCTTTAAGATAGTTTTCCAACGCATCAAGAATCGCATCAATCGGATGTGTGAGTGTAAAGTTACGATCAAAACACTAAAGTATATCCAGGTCATCTCCTAGCGCGTTTTGGACTCTGACTTCTTGCAGTTTCCTTTTGTTATTTTTTTCTTTTTCTCTTGATCCAAATTACTCTCAAACTCCATCATTATCCTTATTTGAATAGTCCTACATTCGTTGAAAATTCTTAGGTTGTTCCAACATCTTACCCACTTGAAAGTCCTTTGAATTTGACTGGGCGACTTGCTCTTTTATAGACCAAAAAAAAAATATTCTAACAATATTTTATTCAATTTTCATCTTTCATCTAAAACCATCTCATCTCATCTCTGAATCTAAACCAAACCTTAATTATTATTTTTTTTAATGATGAGGAACCCCCCCCTCCAAAGAGCCCTTAGGACTCACCCATGGAACCTAAACCCTCAGGGAGAATATCACAACAACCCACCACCATGGCCTCCCACTTAAATCGCAATTTGATCCCAGGGGAAATCAAATCTATGACATGGGGCACATGCACACAAGTTCGCCCTTGCCACTTGGGCTACCCACGGGTGGGTTGCTTCAAGAATTAATTGACTCAGAGAAAGACCCTTAATTGAAAAGGCAAGCTTTTCCATTTCTTTGACGTAAGGAAAATATAGACTAGTGTTTCACATGCACATTCCCCTCAACTGTCAACAGTTGAGGCAATGCCCTGCTTTGCAGAGCATATAAAAATTAAGAAAAACATAGCACAAGTAGCTTGAGGAGCAGTGGGAGAATTTTGGAAGCTTATGGGAGCAACGTGATTCTATATCGTTGGAAGCGCACATGGAGAACAAGTTAGCATTTCGGTCAAGTGTGAGTTGTTAATTTCTTTCAAATATGTAAAGTCAGTTTATGGATAGTTTAGAAAGTAAACATGCATGAGCTAAGTAGTTGATTAGGACCAGTGTTTTAGCTATATAAATTCAGAAATTTTGTGGATTAGTTATAAAGAAAAGCCACTATTAGGAGCCCCGACTCCTTAAACCCCCCCCAAAAACCCAGGGGAGCCCCAATATCAACTTTTTGAGTATGCTGAAACAAGTTGTTAGTCTTGATGAAAAAGGAGAATTGAAGAAAAGGTGGAGTAACAAATGAAATGGAGGAAAGGGCCTAAATAGACAACAAGAAAAAGAGTACCAAGATGTGGTCATAGCTGAATCCAAGAAGAGGCGGTTCACTCTCAACAATACAGAAGACATAGCCATGAAATTGCTTAGGCCATGCTTTGATGAAAAGAATTTGAATTTGTCGTCTCTTTTTCATTTTCCATTTCAAACATTCATAGGAAATTTTTCCTAAAATCCTTTCCTATTCTATGTTTTCTCAGGGGTTGTTTGGAAATAGAGATGGATCACATCTCCTTCCCAAACATCACTCAAACACAAACATTTTTCAATTTCAAATATTCAACTTCTTCATCTAATCATTACAATTTTCCCAAACTTCAAAACTAAACACAAAAAACAATTCAATTTTTTCAAATCCCAAAAAAACAATTATATTATAACAATATGTTGACTTCATAATACTTTTATACAACTTTTTCTCTCTGTTTTCCCAAAACCTAATAAAGCATCTTAATTCAAACAATTTAACTACTTTCACAAACCATTTCACTACAATTTACAGAATTCTCATCTCATCTCATTCCCCAAGCACACCCTGAGTTTCTAAAAATGACACCTCAATAGAAAATTTTTTGTTCTCTCCTCTCCTCAATTTGCACAAAAAAATTTGCGAACCCAATTAACAAAAAGTAATGTTCCAAACAAACATGCAAATCAGTATTTATGAACAATGCCCCTGGGACAAGGCCACACCGAATGAAGTGGGGAAACCATGCCTCCCCCGCCACCCCAGAAGCAAAGGAAGGCTTCAACCAGCTCCCACAGGTGACCAGTGCATGGTGGGAGCCATAGAGACAAGCTCCAACAAGCATGACCCATCCTGCAGAGTAGAGCAGAACCTAACTCCACCACACAAAGGGCGGATACACCACCTGGTGCTAACCACCCACACAAAGGGAATCCTCCCCTTCATGTGGCCCACTTTTCTTTTCTTTCTTATATTTTATCTTTAATTGAGCTTTATTTACTTTTAGTGTTTCTATTTTTTTTTTTATTAGTTCTTTAATTTTTTAATTTTTTCTTCTCAAAATTGGGTTCCCCTTTGTTTTTAGGTCTCAAAAAATAGTTTTTAATTTGTCGTCCCAAACAAGATTTTCAACCAATCCCACAACCTTTCACAAAACCCAAAATCTCAAATTTGCTCTTAGAAAACTAAAAATGGGAACATTTTAAGTATCTAAACAAGTCCTTACTTCCTGCAAGTTTAATATCTCAAAAGGCTAACTGGAAAAAAATGTTTCAAAACGCTAAAATAGAAGGCTAGTAGCAGCACTTTTAAGTATTTATCAAGATCTGATGGTTACGTCAATGTTGTGATGAGCACCATGTTGTTCCTCTTGTCTTTATTGCGAGTGACCCTCAACCTGGCAGACAGGGTTGCTGAAAGGACGGGAATTTCTAGAGCATGTTCCCTCTCAGCTATTGGCAACAATGGAGATAGTACCCTGCCTCTTAGTGAACAGAAAAACAGGGCATAAATAGCAACAGGAGAAGTGGGGGAAGTTTGGAACTTCATGCGCGCAACGTGTTCCTACCTGGCACCAATGTGTTTCTACATCATGAGAGGCATATGTGGAGGAAGATTGAGTTAGCATTTCTCTCAGGAAAATGATACCTAAACCCCATTTGACAACCACCAACCAGATCTTTATTTTTCATTTTTTTAATTTTTTAAAATGAAAGCTTCAAAACCTTTGTCTTTTCATTTAAGAAAATTAAAAATTTTAAAAAAATGAAAAAGAGATGATTTTTTTCGATGGTCCTACGGTTGTCACAAATGGGATACTCCCTAGAAGAACTCTTTCTTCAGTATCAATCTATCGATCAGTGTGGTACCCACTTTTTTCCTAGAGTTTCGATACCTAACTTCCATCAGATAATGTTTAAAAAAGAGTATCTATTTTAGTAAGAACCAAAAGCTTGGTTCCAGGAGATGAATCCGCTTCTGCTTACTACAAACTCTTATCAAGTGATTTTCAAGACCCAATAATTGGCCTTCCACAGTAAGGAAAGGCCGGTAATTTACACGTTCTTTTAAACTCAACGAAAATCTTTAATGGTCACAGAATTTGGTAGCCCTCAAATCAATTTCAGTTTATTCTGAAACACTCGTCAGATTCAAGATAAAGGAACCTTGCATAACCCAAGATCAAAGAGCTCATCATTCAAGCAAGCAAACAGCAGCCACCGAAACCCTAACCCTATCCGGCCGGTAACCCAGAAGAAAGGAAAAAGGAAAAAGTGAGTTCAGTAAAGTAAAACCTGAAGTGGCAGTGGCAGTGGCAGTGCTACCGGACACATCGAGTCCGGAAGCAGCAGAGGCAGAGGCGGGCTGCAATTGATCATCTTCAGCATCTAGCTCTAGGACCGAAAATGCGTTGAAGAGGCTGTCCATGTTTCTCCTCTTCCTGTTCTTCAAATCGTCGCGCAGTTCAATGAAACTTGTCTGTAAAAGTCGAGCATCAAATACTGCTGCAAGCCTGCATCCCTTGCACAATAAGCGTCAGGTCTAAAACCCAAGTCCAAGAATCGACTACGACACGTTGCGCAGTGTCGTCGTGACTCCAAACGCTACCGAGTGCTGGAGTAATTACTAAGCCCCCTTTCCGAATGTTGAGGTGAGTTATAATCTGAGTTATAATGAATTGAATTTTTGTAAATAGTAATCAATGAAGATAATAGAATAAATTTTATAGGATTTATCTAATATAAATTTAAATATATATTCATGTTAAGATAAGTTTGTATTTACAGAAAGTTAAAAAAGTTTATAGGTCTCGCATATAAAGAAATATTGAATTGAAAAAAAATTGTGGATCTTACATGTAAAAAGATTTTGAGTTGAAATGAGTTTACTATGGTATATTTGGATCTCAAATCTATCTCAATTTATCTCAACTCATCATTATAAATTTTTTAAATTTCAACACAAAATATAATAAATAATTCAACTTTTTCAAATTTTAAAATAATAATAATTTTAAAAAATAATATTCTAACAATATTTTATCATCTCAATTCAATTCAACTCAACTCAATTCAACATTCAAAAGTAGAGTTGGATATTTGGATGTTAGACTCAACTTAAAATTAGACTGCAGTTCAGTTGAAATTCCAAACAAGACCTTAGGGATTTCATAATTATAATTTTCACATATTTTCATACAAAATACAATAAATAATTTAATTTTTTTAAATTTCAAAACAATAATAATTTTAAAAAATAATAATCTAATAATATTTTATTTAATTTTCAACTTTCATTTCAACTCATTTCATCATAACTCATTATCCAAACCTAAAAAAAAAAGATAATAATAGGCTTAATACTTTCTACCACTCATTTACTATACTCTATAGTGTATTTGAAACTTTTATTTTTTTATTATTTTCTTTTAAATATTTTTTAAATATCATTAATCATTAAGAAAAATTTAAAAATATATATAATTTTACTAAAATTAAAAATATATATAATTTTACTAAAATTAAAAATATATATAATTTTACTAAAATTAAAAATATATATAATTTTACTAATAGTCATTTCCTTAATCATTAAGTAAAAACAATAATCTTAAAATCTTAAAAAATAAAAGAAATAGTAAATGGATAATAGGAGGTAGTAAATATATCATCATGTAATAAAAAATTATATTTATCATTCTCTATATTACACATTAATATATAATTTATCATTTAATAAAATTATCAATCTAGTGCCATGATTGGGCTTAATTTTTTTAAAAGTACTGAGCTCAACTTTTCTTAAAAATAAAAAAATAAATAAAACATACTCTAAAATCTAAATGATGACTAGGCTCAACTTTGTTTTTTAAACGACGGTACAATGCTTTTATATTTTAAGTTGTATCTATCATTATTTCAATTAAAATTAATAATTATGTGTAAATAATCTCAATTATATGATATGTTATAATAAGACAAATAAAACACTAAATATGATCTGATAGTTTTTTATCAAAAACAACGACAAACTAGGAAGTATTGTATGGCTGTAAAAATAAACTAGAGAACCGGCCCGAATCGATCCGGGCCAGTTGGTTCAATCTGATTCTGGATTGGTTCGGTTCAGGACCAATTATTCCATTTTAAAAATCGGTCAAAATTGGTCCAATCTCGATTTTAGGTTTTTTGGGACCGAACTAAACCGGTTCGCATATTTATATATTTTTAATTAATTTTTAATATTTTATATAATATTTTTATATTATATATAATATATATAAATTATAATTATATATGAAATAATGTTATATTATAATTTATAACATAAAATTTTAATTTTAAGCATGAACATTTATTTGATTATATGTTTTAAATATAAAATATATATAGTAATTACATTTTATGGCCTTATAAATTCTCAACATATTCCTTTTGATAAATACATTAGTTATACTAATATACATTAGTATATTAATTAAATTTTATGGCCTAATACTAATACTATATTATTATTAGTAATCCACTTTAAATCTATATATAAATTATTATATAAATCACTATAGTATTTAGTTATACTAAACCATTATTAGTATATTAATTACATTTTATGTAGTTATACTAAATTAAAATCATTATAACAAATACTAATATATAGTTATAATAATCACTATAACTAAATCACTATAACATTTGATGCTAAAACATGACTGTTATAAATGAATGCGATATTTATCAATAAATTATAAATAATTATCAAAGTGTAAGTTAGATGCTAATTTATAGACTGTTGAAGATGGAAGTGAAGTAGTGCCTGTGAGATAAAAATTGTAACAAGTTAGAATCTACACTAGCTTAAGGAAAATAAGATTTTTGAGATAAAGGAGAAATTACGAAAATATCCCTAAGTTTTCAAATATTGCTACTAATGCAAATGCTTTCCAATCTTAACCAAAATTCATAATCCTCATAATCCGCATATCTAAGACTATCTACGCTTTTAGAACTTCAAAAATCAAAGTGATCTTGGCCTAATCTTACTCAATCTGTGGCATGGAAAGAAAATGATCACTATAAATCCTCAATGACACAATAAAAGCTTAACTTTGAGCAAGTCTATCCCAACATTTAATCATACCTAATAAAACTCTTAAATTCTAACTTTTTTATTTTTTGAAAGAACTCTTAAATTCTAACTAAACCTTAAGTAATGCATGACATGCTAGAATTAAATCATGCATTCTTCTTATCCTAATCACAAGTGTTTTTAAATTCTCATATTCCAAACCTAAGTAAAATAAGTCAATTTCCTCAAATGAAGCATGATTAAAAGTCAAACCATACATGCTCTGATGATAAATACAAGATAGATATTAAAACCTATTATGACATGTTTCTAACTTTAATCTAAACCTTCAAAAATTACTCTAAAACATAATCAAATCATATCATGCTTTATCAAGGCATGCTATAACTAATACTTTCACCAAAAATAATCCAAACATTAAATCCATCCATAGAGAACTCAGTTTCAAACTAAGCATGGTAACCTCTTTCTAAATTCACTCAAAATTCATACCAACACTCAAAAATACAACTTAGCATGTAAACTAAGATCTAGATAAGGAAACTTACAAAGATTTCGTGGCCTTTGAAGCATCCACTCAAAGCTCACAACTCAAGAACTTACCTAAAAATGCTCAAGAATACTTAAGAACAATGGGAAGAGAAGCTCTCAAGAACCCTCAAAGGAAACTTGGAGAAAGGGTGTGGAGGAAGTGAAGTGATGAAGGGTTTTTATAGGGCTCAAGGGCAAGAGGAGAGGCGCTAGCCATAGTGGTTTGTGATTGGGCAGTTTGAGCGGTGAGTGATGATGCCACCTATGACACCCCTTACCGTGAGTGGTTGGCTGAAATTGGTCATTATTTCATCTAGTATAAGGTTGAAATGGCTAGGGAAAGAGGGTAGAGTTGTCGTGGTGCAATGGAGAAGGGTGTGGAAATTAATTTTAGGCATGAAGCCAAGCCATCATGTCGTTGGGTATGGTGCTTTCCCAAGGCCAACTATTTTTTTCTTATTCACTTGGACTCTTCTCCATGGCTGTTATGCTTAGCATAAAAGCACTCTTAAGTGATCTACATAGGTGGTAGACGGTGGGGGATTGGTTCTCAAGTGATGATGAAATGGCAACCAAAACGATATCCCATCCTTGGGTAACTAATCCACCTTTTCAGAAGTTGTACTTGATGTGAAGGCCAAGCCACCTCACTCACAACCTCTTACACAGTAGCTATAGGCAGCAAAACCATGGGCTGGTTTTGTCCCTTGTTTTGGCTGACACAACCATCACTCAAGTGTCATTCACAGCCCTCTCACGACCCCCCTCAGGTGTGTAAGAAGGCATTCAGTCCATTTCCCTTTCATTTGATCCTTTTTTCAACAGTTTTCTTGGAGAGAAACCTAAAGGTTCTATTAGAAAAATTTTCTGAGTCACTTTGCATACCCTTTTTGAAGCTTTTGTAAATATTTTCTCATGTAGTTCCCTTCATAAAAGTTGCTCCTCTTTGGGTCTATTTTCTATGGATATATTTGATGTTGACTTTAATAGTCATTTGATTGGTCGCAAGTTATTTTAAGCTTGGAAAGGTCATTCTAAGAGGTAAACTGGATAGTGCTCGATATTTTGGAGTTTTGGACCCAGCTACTGGAAAGATCTTGGTCTAATTTTTGTATGGATTGTATTTAGCATGTTTATATGAAAGTTTGATGAGGAGTCGTTGCATGTTATAAACTTTGGTTGAAAATTTTTCTTAGATCTAAAAAGTTGGAAACTGGAAGGAGTAAAACAGTTTCTATTTTGTGAAAGTTTGGATCTTTTGTGGTAAAATCATTCTTCAATGGGTTTGATATTTTTATATGATGATTATAAGTCTTTGATCTACATATTAAAATATTAGTTTGAAGATTTTTTGCGCTGGTTTTGAAGATGTGATTTTTTATGCATGAATAGACTCGGTTAGGTCACAGATTTGAGGTTTCTGGGAATATGGATGTTTCTATGCAAATATGGCCATGTGATCTTGAGTTTAATGCTTGGATCTACTGTAGGACATGATGTTTAACCACGTGATGCTGTTGGTTTGTGAATTTTTTCATGGTATGTTTCAGATCAAAGGATTTGATCAAAAGCCAAACCTTAAGGTCTAGTTTGCTTACTGATATATCTCATATTATATAATCTTTATGTGACAAACACAGACTTTGCTAAATCCTCACCTATCTTTTGTCACCAGGTTATATTTAATATTTGGGCCATGTAGAGAGGTGTAGAGTACTTACAACAGTTGACTTCCTGCTACAAATCTAGTCAAGTGATGGAGTCTAATTTTGTGGGTTTTTCTATTGCCATCAAGCCACTATTTGAGGCTATCCATGAGGTGTCATGTCAGCCATAGGGTGGCCTTGGATGGAGGAAGAAACTTGCTCAATAAGCTTGGGCTAGGTGGTGTTTTCACTCAACCGAGTGGGCTCAAATTTGGGTTTAGATGGGGTTTCAGCTAGGGTTCTACTTGAATAAAACTTTTCTTGGTTAAATGTAATTACCAAGATGTAAGAGATTGGTTAGGCATGTATGGGTTTGTAATTGAGTGGCTAGTTGCATGAGAAAGTGATTTAACCAAATGATAAAACGTCTAATCAAAACCGAGTGGTTTAGGGTTTGGAAATCAAGTTTAGGGTTTCGATTAAAACCCTCTTTTGATTGACCAAAGAGTTTTTGGTGTAAGAGGCATGATCACATAGCTTGAAACACACTCCATTTCATCACACTTCAATGTCCATGTAACAAGTGTCCTAACACTATTCATATGAGTGGCTAAGATTGTGTAACATTTCAAAAGAAATTCCATGGATGAATTTCTTCAAACCTTTAGACCTTAGAGAAAGTCGTGAAATCCCGAAAAGATTTCACGAATCGAGCGATCGATTAGGTTCTATCAGTATAGTCGGATCTCGACCTGCTATGATGATAGAGTTGCCTTTCTATTTATTTAATGCACTTAGGAGTATAAGTTTGTGAAACAAATTGCACCATTAGTTTCGGATGATTATATAGAATTTTACGGTGTAATAATATGTTTCTCATTTCCTAGATGAATAGTAATTGAGAGTGTCTTTTTATTTAATTGAGACATCTAGGAGTTGAATTTTATGAAATAGATTGCATCACTAGAATCGTATGATTATTTTGGATTTTATGATACAACAATAGTTTCTGTAATTTTTTAGGTAAATAGTGACACACGGGATAGTGCTACGTGACACCTAGCTCAAACGATTGTCAAATCGCCATGTAGAATGACCAAAACCACTTAGACTCACTAGGATTACTCTTTGATTGGACACATGGCATAATCCTAGTCAGTCATTGGACTAGTAATAGAACACTTGGCACGTAGAGACTTAAGTGTGATAGAATAGAGGGCACATCAAGCCATGTGATCTTGTCACCTATGCAAACACTATTTTAACCTACCAAAACCCTATTTAGTCAAACAAAATAGGATTTCAACCCTAGAAAAATCCTAATCCTTTGGAATCCAGTTAAAACCCTAAACCAAATCTGTTGGCTAGAACCTTAAACTTGTTTCAAAACCCTAAAGTGGTCGGTTTTAATTATGTTTAATCACTTCAACATGCCATTAACCACTTGATTATAAACTCATACACTCTTCAACACTCTTTTATATATTTTAATTACATTGGAACAAAAAAAAATCTAATTTGGACTTGGTCCAACCGAAACTCCAAATGAAATCCTCTCCATATCCTAAACTGAGGCCCATCGGTTAGGCCCATTTTTGGCCCTCCGAAAACCATAGCTAGCTAATGCCTCTTAAGGAAGTCTCTTCCCCCTCCCAAGGCCAAGTCTATGGCTAATATCCACTCAAGTGCTAGCCTCCAATAGTCACTGGAGGGAAGTAAAAATACCTACACCGTCACTAGCCATCCACTAAGCTAGTTTTGGAAGCAGGAGGCAGCAACAATCCAGCTCCTTTGTCCCCTATCTTTGGGCTGCCATCCTGTCATCCAAGGGTCACTTAGCCACCTCATGTCAGCCCCCCCTCATGCATGTCCCACCTCCTTCATTTCTCATTTCACACTTTGCATTTTTCCTCACTTGTTTAGAGAGAAACTGAGAGAGAGCTTCAAGCATATTTTCTGGCAGTTTTTGCCTTACATTTCTAGCCCTTTGTAATTTGATTCTCATGACTCAACCTTCATGTATTTTGTTTCTTTTTTAGTCTAATTAACGTTGTTATATGTTGGATAATTTTTCATGGAGTATTGATTGGTAAAAATTTAGTTTGAATATTCAAAGGTCACAATGGAGACAATTTTAATATTTGTGTGAAACTTTGATATTTGGATGAACTTTTTGGTGAAGTCTTAAGTACAACTTGCAATGGTGAAGTGTTAATATGGGCTTTTAGATGTTTACAATCTCAAAAGTGAGATTTTGACTTTTGTCTTAAGCCCTTTGGTTCATCAGGTGTCCTTCTGACATCTTTCTGACTTCATATATGATTGGATAAGAGCCCTTTAGTCTCGATCATCTCCCTGCAGGATGACAGAGACATATGTTCGCCTAAAAATATAATCTACAAGTGTACAGAACGTAGCAAGTAGTAAAGTGTTTTAAAAAAAATGGTTATCGTACCAACAGAGAATAATTATACTGTTGAGTATTGAAATTGACTAAATTAATTACTATTTAGAAAATTAAAATTTGAATAATGGTTTATCTAAATTAAACTGAAAAAAAGAACATTAAAATTAAGGCTAAAAATAATAAGAATAGATTTAGAGCGTTTGACTTCATCTAGCAAATCCCACACAGTTTATTCTTCCTTGTTATATAATCCCAATTATCCCAAATTGATGATAAAAATCCCTTAACTATTCAATATTTTCTCTCGAACAATACCAAAATATCTCCAACTAATAACTTCATCTCTATGTAAATTTAACTAATTAGAGACTCATTAAATTCTTTGTATTTTTCTTGAAAATCACACTTGGTAAAGTATCTCTGCTTTCGCTCAACTAATAGTATTTAATCTGAGAGCTTTAATCACAAATCACCTCTCGATCTCATTGTGATTCAATAGATCGAATAATAGTTAGTTAGAAAATTGCAAGCATTAAGAATAAAGAATAAACCCTCAATCATGGAAATATTGAAAATAAAAAAAGTTGGAATATAAACTGTGTGTTCAGTGCTAGACTATATCAAAGCTCTAGAAAATAGATTTAGTTCATAATAAAATTAATAAGAAAAAGAATAAAATTGGTGTTCTTTGTTGAAATCGGTTGATGAAGCATTCGGCTTTCACCTTTGCCCTCCATTTCCGCATTCTCAAAAGAACACTTTAATAATAAAAATTGGAACTCTAAACTCCGACTCAGACTCTAAAACATAAAAATTCTTAACTATGTTTCAGAACTCCAAAACTCTATATTCATCCCACAAGTCGAGATTAAATAGATGTCGAAATCCAAGTCTGGAAACAAGATAACTGCAGCTACAATCTAACCTAAAAACTGAAAAATAATTTCTAAAGAAGATGTTAACATAAAAAAGAAATTATCCTAAGAATAACGAGATTATCTAAAATGGAAGATTCAATGATATGCGGCTTGAATTGCGAAGTTCGGGAGGATTTGGTTGCCAATAGATTGATTTTGGAACTCGGATTTTGTGGTCAGTAGCAGACTGATCCAGTTGAGAGGAATTATCCCACTGAGTAGATGTTGTGTGCGCTGAATATAACTGGTGTGGAGGTCACAGAGACCACACGACCCTCTCCTCACCTACCGAGTAGAAAGACTCTCGATCGGGATGAAAGACTCATCTCGCATTTTTCAGTTGTTGCCCATGATGTCGTTTAGGTTGGTTTTTTAAGTTGGTCATTTAGACTAATCGCCCAATCTAACCGCCTAGAGCATTGTCGCCAAGTCTTTGCACCTTTTGGTCGTGCCTTCTGGTCGCAAGTCTTCTCGCCTACCGAAGGGTAAGTCAGAAAGATCTCTTTGCTGCCCATGGGACAAGGCTCCTCGCCCAAATCTCACTGGCTCTCTTCAGTTCTTGCTGCCTCTCATCGGTCAGGATTCGTAATATCTTATTTTGTACCAAAATATTCTTTTTTTATAATAATCTTTTCATTCTTTCAAATCCAAGAAAATAAATAAAAATATGTAAAAATAAAATAAAATCAATAATATTGAAGGGAAAATGACATTTTTCATAAATTAAATAGTGATAAAAATCACATAAAAATAACACTTATCAACACACTGGCAGAGCATGGTCTGCCAGTCCTTACGGCTTGCCTTACGTCCAATCCTCAGTCACTCTTCAACTAAAGGTCTCCCACATGGTGTTAAATAATACCTCTTAGGTTTTGACAGTATGATTTGTCGAGTCGTAATCCTTTCAGCACATCCACTCTGGATGTGACTTTTCAGATGGAGTAAGGGCTTCTTCTACGTACGACACTGCCACCTTTTGAGCATTTTTATGTTGTCCTGGAAAGCTCGTACATGTCAACAAAGGTCTTGTCCTTGATCGTTGCTCGCCTTTAGCTCATTCTCGTTCTTCACCTTTGTACATTAAACGGCTTTTCTGGCTTGCTTATCATATGGTGAAAAGTCCTTTTATTACCTCGTGTCGGGACGTGTAAACTAAGCTTTCTACGTAATGTTGCTCAATCATATGCTAGACTAACAATAATTTGTAGCACCCATGGCTATTTTCACCACACCCATAAAGTGACTTCTCATATTTTCTTTTCACTCATACTTTATCGGTGGTCTTTCCCCTTACTCGGACGAGGCCTCTCCACTTAGATTATTACCTTTCTAGTACATAGGATTGCAATGTACTAGAAAGGCAATAAAGTGCTAAAACAATATTTACCCAAATATACCATATATGCTAAAAAAACATTTCATCGTTCAAAAGAGTATTAAAACCCAAAGCCATCAAACATTCATATCATAAACATTTCTACCAATCTCCTCATTTTTCTGTGTGGTGAGTGTTAAAATTGTTAGTGTACAACTTAAATTTTATAAACATATTTATAACCTTATAATTTATGAAAATTTTAATTTTAACCGGAACTTTCTATTTAATTACAGTTTTGCTACTAACTTTCTTAATTTACATTTTGGCCCCTCAACATTACTAAAATTGCATTTTAACCCCAAATATTACAATTCTTCTCATATATAGTATCTTTATATTTCTTACCTATTCGTATATATGTTTTTATTAAAAATTAAGTTTTTAACATCTTCTAAATCATATGGGCTGAATTATCCACTATATTTCTAAATTCCTATTACTTCATTTAAATTCTGGTTACACTTTGAATTCCCTAAATTTTTATTATTCATCTTAAGTTAAATTTCATTATAGTACTTATAGATTTAACTATCCATTTCATTACATCAAAAGATTTTACAAAAATTTAGTCAAAACCCTACAATTAAATCTCTAGCCAAAAAACCTAAACTTTTAAATGTCTTTAATTTCATCACAAATCAAACTTAATCTCTACAATCAACCTCTAATCCTAGAACTTTTTCACTTAATTACATGATTTATTAACTAAAATTTAAAATTCCTAAATTCGAAGTCTTGGTCAAAAGCCTATATATTTTTCCTCGTCAAAATTCATCTTTAAACCTTAATAAAACTAACCATATGCACTTCAAACAATAAAATTTTACAATCCATTACATGCTCCTTCAAAAAAATATTTCAACCCCAATATTCATAGCTAAACCGAAACCCTATATTAGATTTTCTTCAAAATTTCCTTCATCAATAATCACATATACTAAACTACAATCAAATACTAACACTACCAACTCTGAATCAAGTGTAGAACACTTGATTTTCAAGATCAATAAACCTTATTGTGGTGCTAATATTGGGTGTAGTATGGTTGTATACTCTTAGTATATGTGTTATTTGATGAAGAAATTGTGAAATTTGCAAGAGAAATGAGAGGTATGGCTTGGGGTAGCGAAGGGCTCTTCGAAATGTGTAGGAAATGGGAGGGAAATGGGTACTGGAAGAAAGAAATGAAAAGTCAAAATGCTTATCACCTTTGCCACATGTCACATTCTTAGGTGTTCTTGCTTTAATTTTATTGGAAATCTGGCTATTCAAAGACATTATGCTATTTGGTCTTTTAGTGGTAAACTATAATTAACTAACTTAAATGTGATAACCAAGAAAAAAGGTAATGCAGACCGCGCACATACAAACTTAAACATGGGAGAAAACCGAGCTAGAGAGGACTTACAAGAAATTTTATTTCAACATGGAATTTTCGAGATAAAAATAGCATAATTAAAATATATAGAATTAACTAAAAGATTGGCAGTTGACACGTGGAATACTGCACTATGACCATACCTCATTTTTTCCATTTTCACCACATACTCTCTCTCTCTCTCTCTCTCTCTCCTCTTGTTTTGGCCAAACCTTTGCTTTTTCTTTCTCACACTTCCCTTCATTTTCTCACACACCAAACACACTATGTCCACTACAACATATTTGTCCATTTCCCACAAGTTATTTTTTCAAGATCTACTATCGTGACAAATACTTAGCTATTGTCACAAAGATTGTCCGTGGACAAAAAAAAGCCTTTTACAGCGAGATCACGTCCGGTGAGCAAAATTTGTCAGTAAAAATGACTTTTTGCAGTGACTTCCTGTCGCCACAAATACTTCCGCTGGATAAGACACTAAAATTACAACCTTAGAGTATTTGCGGCAATGATGAGAGGATGGTTCCATTGAAGAAAAGAGGGACACACACATATATAATAATTAGTCTAGCATATTTTGAGATGATGGTTAAACAGACAAGAAGAGGGTTACTTAGACGAGCTACCAATTAAACATAGTTGGCTTTTGGCCCAAAAAATTTTCTTGCACTCCATTTTCAGTTTGAACTTCCTTTAAATTTTCTCCACTCCTTCATGCACTCCATTTTCTATTCACATTTTCACCTTCACTACCTCCATCTCAACTTGTGCATTTAAAAAAAATAAAAAATTATGCAAAGGAAAAGAAAACAATACCACTAGAGAAAGTCATGGCTAAACAAAATATTTTTGAAACTTAATCGACAAT
This sequence comes from Juglans regia, assembly GCF_001411555.2. Taxonomy (NCBI): domain Eukaryota; kingdom Viridiplantae; phylum Streptophyta; class Magnoliopsida; order Fagales; family Juglandaceae; genus Juglans; species Juglans regia. The sequence goes on from NC_049914.1 coordinate 16,430,662, forward strand.
CAAAGTAATAAGTCAGTATCAATCTAGATATATGCACATCAAAGGTCAATGGTAAATGTTAAACTTTTGTATGTTTAACTTCATTTACAATCGATTGGATAGCACCCAGAGTTCTTTACTCATCTTGCATGTTGGTTTCTACACAATTTGTAATAGTTTACATTTTTCAGAACTTAATATGCCTGCACACTGTAACGGACAAAGCAAATCATCTAGAATAATTTCCATGATTCTAGCACTTGTATCTTGTATGGAATGTAATTATACTCTAGAGATTAGCCAGCTTGCTGTATAGCGTAATTACCTCCTTGATTTCTGTCATTGTATAGCTTATATATTGTACACATATGTAATGAAAGATATAGTGAACAATTCATCTTCTATAATGTGTGTAAACCCTTATATGGTATCACGAGCCTCCTTCTCCAGTGAGACCAACTCTGTTTCTATGGCTTCCCCTACAAAAACTCACACACAAACCCCAATCTCCATCAATGCCGCAGGACAACTACCTCATAAATTAACTGGTCCCAGCTTTCCCTCATGGAGTGCAACCCTTTCCTCTTTACTTCTCGGCTATGATCTTAATGAATTCCTGGATGGAACTTATCCATGTCCCCCTAAGCCCACTCATCCTATTGAAGATGCAAACATTGTTGCCTACTCCAAATGGTTTTGGCAAGACCAACTCATTCTCAATGTCATACTTGCCTTTGTTATTGAATCTATTACGCCACTCATCGCCTCAGCCAAGACTTCCCGTGATGCCTGGATTCGACTTAACCTCTTATATGCAAACAAGTCTCGATCCCGCGTGATGCAACTCAAGGAGCACCTCACCCTTCTTCAACGAGGTGATTGGCCGATTGTTGCTTATCTTTAAGATGTGGTGATCAATGAACTCACCATCATCGATACTCCTCTGTCCTCCGACGACATCACTCTTCATGTTCTTCGTGGACTTGGTCTAGACTATCGTGATCTGGTTGCCCCTATTCGCACACGTGAGACTCCTGAGAACATTTGAGGAATTGCATGATCTTCTGACATCCCATGAAGCCTATCTGCAGTAGCTCAACCAGACAACTCAACAACTTGTTGCAACTGCAAATCCCACCAACCGTCGAGCTTGGAATAAACCCTCCACCAATGACTGTCATTCTGACCCATCTTGGCCTGTGCAACAAAACAAACCCAATGGGTCTCGGTCCAAATACAAAGGCAAATGTCAGTTATGTGGTGAAGTTGATCACTCAGCTAGATTCTGCCCCAAACATTATGTTCAACCCAAGACTGTTACTGCCAATTGTGTTGGCACAAATCAAACTTAGTCCTCCAAATTGCTTGTTGACTCTGGGGCGTTTCATCACATCACCTTAGTTTTTTCCAACTTAACCATCAACTATGAGTATGTTGGAACTGATGAAGTTGTTATTCGCGATGGTACAAGTTTAACGGTTACACACATTGGCTCATTAACATTTCAATCGCCTCATTGTATCTTTAAAATGCATGATACTTTATGTGTTCCTCCTATACATAAAAACTTGGTATCTGCGCATCATTTTACAAAACAAAATAATGTGTTACTTGAATTCCACCCAAGTTTTTATCTTGTGAAGGATCAGACAACGGGGGCAATACTTCTTCGAGGACGATGTGAAAACGGGGTCTATCCACTTCCTCCACCATTGACCACCTCCCAATCCATTGTTGCCAATGTTGGTGAGCATACAACTGGATCTATTTGGCACAGTCGATTTGGCCATCCTAGCAATAAAATCGCCTCTCATGTTATTTCCAAATTTCATTTACCTGTTTCTACTTCACGAACACTCTCAGTTTGATCTTCTTGTCATTCTAATAAAAGCCACCAAATTCCATTTGGTACCAACTCTATTAATAGCAAATCAACACCTGAATATATATTTTTCTTATGTTTGGGGTCCCACGCAAATTTCATCAACTGAAGGCCATTGATACTGTGTCATTTTTATCGACCATTTCACAAGATATTGTTGGTTCTTTCCCATGCATAACAAATATGATGTTTTAGCCATTTTTTCCCAACTTCGCTCTATTTTAGAAAAACAATTTGGCTGTCCCATAAAAAATATATACACGGACAATGGAGGTGAATATGTTAAACTTCGTTCATATCTCGCCTCCAATGGCATCGGCCATCTTACCACTCCTCATCACACTCCACAATTAAATGGCATCTTTGAACGACGACATCATCAAATGGTATAAACAGGCATGACTTTACTCACTCAATCCCATATGCCCACAAAATATTGGTATCTAGCGTTTCAAACAGCCGCGTACCTTATGAATCAGCTCCCCACTCCCATTTTACAAAATAAATCTCCCTTTAAGAGCATATTTGGCACATCGCCAAATTATCTCAAATTATGTATTTTCAGTTGTTTGTGTTTTCCCTGGATAAAACCATACACTTCTCACAAGCTTGAACCAAAATCTTCACCTTGTTGTTTTATTGGGTACTCCACATCTCAACGTGCTTATAAGTGTCTAAATATTAACACTAATAGAACCTATGTGTCTGGTCAGGTAAAATTTGATGAAAGTCAATTTCCCTTTCACGCTCAACTTACAGCTCCACCCCTTCCCACCCAGCCCGAGACACATACACAACCCCCTCTACAAATGCAATGTCCTACCAGTCCTCCAAACTCACCTTCGGACCAACCCAATCCACCTGCTACCCCTCTATCCACAACCAATAATCCCAGCCCCGTATCACAAAGTCCTCCAGAAGTCGAACCTGCGCCTCCTCCTTCGGTCACTACAAGTGAGCACACCATTATTTCTGTTGCTCCACTCTCTGGCAGGACTCACAACATGACAACTCGAGCCATGAATGACATTCACAAGCCCAAGCAGTTCTATATGGTCACCAAGCATCCACTTCCAGAATCTATGGAGCCTCAAAATGTCACTCAGGCTCTCAAGGATCCTCAGTGGTGACGAGCCATGAGTGAGGAATTCACAGCTTTGCTACGCCACAACACATGGGAGTTAGTCCCCCCTTCCACTCACATTAAACCTGTTGGATGCAAGTGGATCTTTCGAGTCAAGTGTAAGCCTAATGGTAGTATTGATCGTTACAAAGCCCGCTTGGTGGTATTATGTTAGTATTGATCATGTTGATGATGCACTGAAAGGTTTTCAACTGTCATGTATTTTCAGGAAATTGAGAAGACAACAATATTAATTTTAATTTTTACAAACAATAAAGTCAAATTTATTGTCACACATATACCTAAATAATTACAAATATTTAAATTGGTGAAATCATTAACTGATGTGTCATGGCCGTAATCCTGAATAAAAACCTAGCACAATATATTACTTTCAGTTAAAACCTGGGTCTCAATTGCATAAACTGATTTGTTGTTAGTCATGAGTAACAACAACTTACAATTCATACTTTCTGAAACATAAATAGGCATTTCAACTAAAAGTACTCTACTATATATACACCCTGGAAATGCCATCCATAGAACAATCCATAGAAAGGTGTTCAACAGAAGTCTGCCATAGAACATGTATTTCTTCATTCACCTGAGTGATGTACTGAAGTTCTATTACATATAATAACATAATCAAAATATGCTCAAGTAGAGTAACTTAGAACTCTTCTTCACTCAAGCAATATTTTTTGGACATTTAATAAAAGACAACTATAATATGTGCTATGACCACTATGTGAATGTTGGCAGACAACATGAAGTACTGTCCTTTCTAAATGGATCCATGGTAGGATTGTGCCCCAGAATCAGATATTTTACAATCACCCATTAGCTTTCATCGAATATCACTTGAATCTGCATCCATCCAAATATTCTGACAGTTAAATAATCCAAGTAATATAAAAGGAAATCAACATGTAAAAAGGACATAAGTTTTACAAAACTACCAATGGCTCATTTAATGGCATGATTATGCTTAAAAAATAGGGATACCTTCACCCAATTGATGAATTGAACATGGCTTTTTCATTTGGAACATACAAGGGAGTTTTACTTTGGAAATATATAGTACATACATTTAATAGCATGCATATAGTTCCCCAACTTAGTCAATTTGTGGAAATCAATTCCTTATCAATTTTCCCCAAATAGAAGGTACTAACCACAAGATCATTATATATACACCATTTCAGATCAACTCCCATTCAGTTCAGTCCATCAATCTGAGGTTCGCAGATTTGATACACAAGAGACTATACTTTCCCCACATAAACTGACCAACCATTCTATTAATTGTAAACAATGAATGATAACTCCCCCCAAGCTGCATCCCCAATCCATATTGTAATGCATGTGTGCACTATGAATCTTCAATGATCAATGTATCTAAAATCAATGTCAAACTAATAAATATATTTTGGCCTTCCCATTCTGATCATAAGCCAATGGATGTACTAAAAAACCAGTGCTACTAACATTATTGTAAAGATCACAAAATATTGGACTCTACTGAATAATGGATTAAAAGTACATGCATTTAATAGCATGCATATTCCTCCCAAATCTGTGATGGAAATTACTATCATACTTGATGTTCTCATGTTTTTGGAAAATACTTGTGTAGCAGGTTGTCGCCCCCAGCACCTAAAGGCTAGCACGTATCCCAACCACAAACAACATGGGCTTTCCATTTGCGTTGGCCATTGACAACCATCACTTATCCAAGGTCCCTTCTGTCTATGGCTTGCTTATTGCTAATATGCATGATTAGCATTGCAGCTTATCTTTAAACTCTCGGCAAACACCCATCCATGATAATAGAAGAAAGCCACACACAAAATAAATCCATGTCGTTAGCCAACTATCACCCATTTCCCGTTGCCTCTCAAAATAGTCAAAAAGTCCACAAAAGTGTTTTTGAAACAACCTTAGACAGCTCTCGGAGCCTCACTTGAAGACTCTCCCTGTGGTCGCTGCTGTGATTGAGTGTATGTAAAAAGTTTATCAAACTCCGCTTGCTTTACCAAAATCTCCTGAACATTTGCCTTTAGTGCCTCAAATTGCGCCTTGTAAAGTTGCGCATCCTGAGACAATGCACCTCCATTGTCTCCACCTTGCGCTATCCCAGATGTGCCGGGCATCAACTTCTTGCCCAGACCCCTTTCATATCCTGATCTCCTCCCTAAGACCTCCCTGAACACTGCAGCTGCTGCCTCCTTGGTGCGCTCTTCTGGTTGCATCTCATTACGCTTTTCCACCATTTTCCCCTTAAAAAACAATTGCTTCATTAGGTTCAAAATAATTCATAAACCTATAATAATACCCAAGAGGCATAGATATTGTTTGTAGTGACAACAAAAAAATACTGCTACTTCCCCTAATTAGTCATGTAACTCACATATAGCTCTTCTGTCATGTCAGTCACAAACCTGTTCTTCTTCTTTGACCATCGAGTCTCTTTAAAAAAGTCCACCAAATTAGTAACACCCTCACGCTGAAACAAAAGAAATTAAAATATCAGTTTTACATTTATATATATATTATATAACCATTTATGCGTACAATATATACATTTATTTCTAATTAATTTCTATATGCAAAGTAGCACATAATACTTACCTGCTCTTCAAGTATTCGAACAAAGGATTTCCTGCCAGCAGTATGGTTGATTAGCTGCTTTTCTCTATTCACCTTGCTTTGCAATGACAAGGCCTAGTCCAAATAATGAATGCTTTGAGGTTAAAGCAATAATAATTGAAAGACATATTATTCACAAGATATCAATGTGAATGAAATTATCAGTGGCTTCTTTTCAGTATTTTTACCTTGAACTCGTTGCTACCCCAGCGCATGCATAGTTTTCTCCACACCGTTTGATCCACGAAATCGGTCTCTCTTGCTAGAGCAACTTTATGACTCTCATACCCAATGTAGATTTTGTATAAGTCATAATGGAAAGAATTGAACCTACTATTTAGTTGCTCAATAATCATCTTCCAATGGTTTTGCTTTTCCCATTGTATGATAAAGTCAACCTAAATAAGTGAAAACATAAAAACATCAACTCCCATGATGTAAAAATTACTAAGAAAAAACACATTTCCATCAATATGCGTGATACTAGATCTTCCTTACTCGGACACGATTGCACAACTCCGCTTGTTCAGCTTCTGGCACTTCATTCCAGCGTGGGTAACCCATGTCAGCATAATGCTTGATGATCCATGTCACCCGTCCACTGAATATGTTTGCATTCTCGCATGACACCTTTGTGTCCCCATCCTTGATCAACAATGAAATCGGCCCCATTTTGCGAAGCACATCAAATTTCATCATCTTTGCCTGTCCACGGCCTTGTTTCTTATTAACAGATACTAAATTGACCGAATATGTTACATAATTGAGAAATTACTATATATGTGTAAAAATAAGTGTACGTATGGACACACCAGGTAAGCATTATAGAAAATGATAATAAAAATTAAAACTACTTATAGTTTCCACCTGTTCTGGAAATTCTGTTTCAAAGACCACATCGGGTGGTTGGGTTGATTCGTCTGATGATGAGGAGTCAACATAGTCTCTCAGTGTCAGGCCATTACTTGGCGGTGACTGTGCATGTTGTATAATTGGCCTCTGCACTAAAATCCTGCTAGTGAATCCCCCCATCATCCATGTACTCTTCTTATGGCTCGCACTATATCTAGCAAACTGAGAAACTACTTTTTTGCTACATAGCAGCTTGCGAATGTAATAAAAGATTACAACTAAATTTGACTGCAGAGAATTCTATCCTGTGCTATTTATGTTAAAAAATTACCATTTCATTAGACTGACATGCAGATAAGGGTGGGGGACAGACAGTTTGATAAGTTCATGGAGGAAGATATATTTCAGCCATGTATACAAAAAGTGTGCAACCTGTATGAACCTTCCCTTAATGTTCTAACAATGCATGTAGATTAAGCCTGGAATTTCCTCCATAGTTTATAGACTTCAGATGATTTAGATTCTAATTGTGTATTTTGATTGGTTATTCTAGTTTATTTGATATGAGGTTTTTGTGATAAATGGATTTAACTATACCATCTTTTGTGAGCTACTAATGTAAATATAATGTGCTATTGCGGCTTACAAACCAAGGTATCAACGATGGTTGGCTTTCTATTGTCAGAGGGGATGGTAATGCCCTAATGACCATCCTTGAACTATAAAATAACTTATGGGCATGTAAACCTTAGCTTGTAATTCTGTGTAATGGGTTTCCCATAATCAAATCAACCCATTTGTTTGAACTAGGGTTGATTCTAGTACGCTGGACTGTTTCCACAAACAACTATAAAAAAGCACTCTGAACTAGCAGAGAAAAAAGTTTTGGACTTGCAACAAACATAGACTAAAAAGTCAATGAATGAGGAATCTAGGGACACCATGGTTAATGTCACCATTTCAAATCTTTTAAAAACATAAGAGTTTGAGTGGTGGTGTACCTCATGTGATGACCCTTCTAGCCCAAGTTTTGGTTACAATGCACCTCCAATTACCAAAACCTAAGCTATAAACCTCCAAGGTCCATGTAGACCAAAGCTATTCAAATGTGAAAATGGTGGTTTGCCCGTTGAGTTAACACTTTCTGGGTAAGGACTGATGTTACTATAAACATTAACAAAATTTTTTATGGAACTCTCGATGGAGAGGATGTTAAAGTTTCTTGCTGCAAATATGCATGGACAGAAAAATAAGGAGCTTTGAGTCGAAAGACACCATAGTAACCATCCCATCTCAGTGTGCTTTGAGAGACATGAGAGTTTAACCATAGATGTACCTTGCTTGCAGAGAATGCTGACCCAGGTTGCTATGATATTTTGCTCTACTGTTTTACGTCTTCAGTTCAAGTTCCACCAGAAGTAAGTGTTATATATTCTCTCTTAAGGAGCTCTGTGTTCCTAATACGCCAATGGAAAATCCCTGCTGTGTACTTCTTACCCATCCGAAGCCTAGTGGAACCCATTTTCCCATAAAAATTTGTACCTGAGATTACACATTTACCCTTTACACTTTCCCATCCTGCCAAAGTAAAATATATTGTCCCACCAATGAATTCATCACTCCATTCAGCTTAAACATTTAGTACAGTATTTTAGCCCACAATTTGTTTTCCTAATTGTTAAAGTATATTTCTAATGGATATTCCATATTAAACACATCGGCTAAACAAATAATGTCATCATTTTGAGAAAATCTGAAACAATTATTTTTAAATTGATGAGAATTCAATGGTGGTGAATTTTAATATAAGTGTACAATAAGTATTAATTCAAAACTCTCACTAGCCTGTTATCTTTACTCAATGTCAATTTATAAAATGCAACTCCTGTGTAATAGTTAGTTAACCCATCTTCTAACCTTTATGAACGATAAAAAACATATTCGATTATCTATATTTCAATTTGAGTAGTTTTTAATAATTTTGTGATCATTATATGCAATGTCACATAAAAAGTATAGGTGGATTCAACAATAGACATGTCATGGCTCCACTTCGACTGTTGAAGATGTTTAAGGGTGGAGTACATGGTCTCATTTCACACGTAAAATTACACAAAATGCCCACAAACTCAGCCATTGAAATGCTTATACATTAGGGGCTCAACAGGCTCTCTAAAATGCAACATAAGAGTTTGTAATGGGTTTGCCCCCCAGTTGCTTCATGAACTCATCTGAAGTTCCATCTATGGCCATCATCGAAGCCCTTAAACCAGCAGTCCTCCCAACCATGTGAAAAAATCTTCACAATAACCTCTTACATATAGCAGGATATTCTGCATTAAGGCAAAGGGTAAAAAAATTATTATTCATACATTTATCCACATTGTATGCATGGCATATCAGAATGTGATAGCATTATACTACAACACATATAATGCATAGGGGAAGTGTTTTCAACTGTCATGCACAATTTCTACTCCATGATGCTATCATATATGCGAGGTATTATTTTTACTAGTTTACTTGGTGATAAATTCACACCTAGTCCAAAAGTTTGTTGTCTAAGTTTTTCTAAACTTAGACATGCAACAAACATAAATTTGTAAGTGGATACTACTGTGTTTAGTTGCTAATTAAGATTTTTACTCTTTCCTCCTTCCCTATACAGAAATACAATACTAACTCCCCCCAAGCCCACCACATGATAAGTTACTGTACAAGATTAATAATTTTAGGAAAGAGAAATTCGGCTTTTAATATACCTGGTAGTTTGTGATCTCTTTTTATCCTCTGACCCTAAGCAACCATTTACACAACCTGAGCCAAACAATAAATTACCAATTCTCAGTGCCATCCAATAAATGCTATGATCATGTCTCAATTGGAGACTATAAGATCAATAAAGTGGTGAGTTGGAAGTAGGACCTTAGTTCGAATCCCATCCTAGACTAGTGTCATCTGATGGAGAGGATGCACCATCAGTCTCTTCATCGGTCTCAGCAAGTAAGTCCTCCTCATTTGATCCATTGGACATGGTATCATTGGAATAATATTTTGACTTCTCATTCATGTCGTTCATATTTTGCAACTCGTTCAAAATGCCAGTACTTCCCCTAGCTAATGCAGTGGTGGATACCATGTCCGACTGAACATCTGGCCTTACCCGTATGGACTAATGGACACTGTGGTCAATCTCCACATCTACATAATCATCATCTTCACAACATGCATATTCTTCACAACATGCATATTCACAACATATTTACAATATATTCTTATTAAATCACAATCAATTATCTAACAACATATTCATATATTCAAATATATTCACAATCAATTATCTAACAACATATTCACAATCAATTATCTAATAACATATTCACAATATCCAAACATATTCACAATCAATTATATAACAACATATTCACATAGTCACAACAATATTCCCAAAAATTCGCAACATATTCCTATCAAAGTTTAGAAATATACCTAACAGTATCCCTTTACAAATGACAAGCTTCAAAAATCTCCAACAAATAATCTTTCAAACAAAAAACACAATACTAGTTAGTTCAAACTAAATAATACATAGAAAAATCACAATATAAATAAAAAAAAGGAAAAAAATACAATACTAACCTCTTTTCAAGAAAAAAATCAAATTAGCTCTCTCACTCAATTAAGCTCTCTCTCACTCTCTCTAACATTTTCTCTCTATTAGGCACGGGTTGAAGACAAATGGGATGAATTGCTTTTAACTCGGTCTTTATTTTTTTTTTCAAATTTTTTTGACTTATTGCACTTGGTCACTGCAATAAATCTAAATTACAAGAACGACGACATTTTAATATGTCAATCGAGTTATTGCAGCGATATTTTAAATGAAAAGTCGCTGCATCAAAATAACGGTCCGTTTGAACGTCACAATATACATTAGCACGTTATGTGAAATTTTGGATTCCCGTTGAAAGAACTGCCTAATTTTTAACACTCATTAACATTTGAATGTACAATAGTTCACATGCAAATGTTAATAATCCCCACAACAAACACAGATCATGTGGATTAAGTTTGAATGTATCATTAAAAATGTTCGCACATTTAGTTGATGATTTCACAGGTGAGGTGACCTATAATTCATGTGGGAAAGATCTCGCCAATTTTTCCATTCACGTTCGTACATCCAGGTTTAACGTTCAAACGTCAAGGTGTGACGTTAGAACATTACGTTGTACACATTCAAACGTAAATATCTCAGGTTCCACATATATTGTCTAACAATTAACGCGGGAAAAGTCCCGCCAAATTTTTAAACATGTTCGCATGTCAGCACAACACATGTGAACGTAGATTTGTATTGTTTGAACGTGATTCGCATGATCCCTTTTCACCACTATCACTTCCACCACTTCATATTCTGTCAAGCTCGCTAATGGGGAATTAGCCCCTGTAACTCACATCAGCACAGTCAACATAACCACCTCCATAATTTTACATAATGTTATTTGCGTCCCATCCTTTGCTTTTAATTTGCTGTCTACCTCTAAACTTGCTCAGCAGTTAAATTGTTGCCTCTTTTTTTTCTCTAATTCTTGTTTTATATAGGGCCTTTCTCCTTGGACAACGATTGGGAAGGGTAGCATGGTGCATGGGCTCTACCACCTCCAACAAGAAACCGTTGATCCCCAAGCTTTAGACATTACTTTATCACATAATTTCCATTCTCAAAATTTCATTTATGCAGCTGTACAACCCACTGATTGTGCTATTGACTTATGGCACTGTCAGTTGGGTCATCCATCCCATTCCCGAATGCAACTCGTCCATGATTCCAATGTAATTTCTCAAATGAATACAAAGAATACTTTACCATGTTTTATTTGTCCCCTTGCCAAACAGACTCGCTTACCTTTTTCCCTTAGCAATCATAACACAAATGCTTGTTTTGAGATCATACATTGTAACTTATGGGGACCTCACTCAATTACTGCACATGATGGTAGTCGTTTTTTTCTCACCATTGTCGATGACTACTCACACTGCACTTGGGTTTATCTTTTGAAAAATAAATCTGATGCACGTCCATGTCTTAAATCTTTTTGTCACTTAGTTGCTACCCAATTTATTTCTCGGGTAAAAGTCTTGCGCAGTGACAATGGTGTTGAGTTTTCAATGTCTAATTTTTATTCCGATCAAGGTATCATCCATAAAAAATCATGTGTCGAAACACCACAACAGAATGGATTAGTTGAGTGTAAGCATCACCACCTTCTCCAAGTTACCCGTGCACTTCGTTTCCAATCCAGCATTCCACTGAAATTTTGGCCTGAATGTATACTTACGGCCACATATTTAATTAACCGAATACCCACCCCCTACTTCACAACAAAACACCCTTTGAAATTCTCTTCCACAAACCCCCTTCTTACTCCCATCTCTCAACATCGCCAAAAATTTGATCCTTGTAGTCGTCGTTGTGCTTTTCTTGGATATCCATTTGGCGTCAAAGGTTATAAATTACTCGACCTTGATACTCACAAATTTTTTCTTTCTCGTGATGTTATCTTCCACGAATCATTGTTTCCTTTCCACACTCCTTCACTCCTTCCCTCTTCTACAATATCTTCAACCCCACAAGACACAAATCTGCACTTACCCGACCCTGATGCTCATTCCCCATACACACATAATTCTGCCCCTCCTTCCATAGAGACACAACCCCATCCAACAGTCATACCTGCACCATCTCAACCACCATCTCAACCTCCACCACAACCTCGACGCTCCGCTCGCACCCAACGCCCCCTGCTTACCTTAACCAATATATTTGTCCCTCCCTTCTCACAGCACCTCCACCTCAAACCATGACTTCTAACTCCTTGCAAGTTTCCCGTGATTCTCATACTTCCTCCTCATTTTTGTCCAAGGATACTCGATGCCCATCAGGTAAACCATTCCCTCTTTCTTCCACTTTTTCATTTCATAAATTGTCACAATCTTATCATGCATTTACTTCCGCATTTCCTCATCCATTGAACCATCATCCTATGGTGAAGCTATTAAAAATTCTGACCGGTGCAAGGCTATGCAATCTGAAATTGCTACTCTTGAACTCAACAATACTTGGACTATGGTTGAATTACCACCTGGCAAACGTGATATCAGCTGCAAGTGGATCTACAAAATTAAACATCACTCCGATGGCAGTATAGAGAGATACAAAGCGTGCTTGGTAGCCAAAGGTTTCACACAACAAGAGGGCATTGATTACAACGAAACCTTCTCACCCATGGCAAAATTGGTGACTGTTCGCACCATACTCGCCGCTGCTTCCATCCAAGGCTGGTTCATCAAACAATTTGATGTTCAAAATGCCTTCCTCCATAGGGACTTTGTGGAGGAAGTTTTCATGTGCAAACCTCCTGGCTACTCCGAAGGTCCATCTTCTCATGTTTGTCGACTCAACAAAAGTCTCTACGGCTTGAAACAAGCCTCGCGGCAATGGTATGAAAAAGTTTCTAATGCTTTGCTCACTTTTGGTTTTTAGCAATCGAAGGCGGATTAGTCTTTTCACTCATACAACAAACTTCACAGCATTGCTTTTGTACGTTGATGACATCATTGTGGCTAGTTCTACATTGCTTTTCTGATCACCAATGATTTTTTCACTAGATTCTAATTTGGTGATCAATGATCCTGCCACTGACATTGCGAGATCATACATGAGGTCATGCATTTTACTCGTAATCACGTTTCCCAGATCATCCATTACAACTTCTTGAAAGAATGATCTCCAAAGTAAATCCATGAAATATTCATGACCAACATCTTCAAGACATTCATTTTGATTGGATAGCTTGATAAACCCCTGTGCTATCCAGAGATTTATCAATTTTGATTTTTTCATCACATAATCCTTGGGAAATATACTACAATAAGCAAAACATTGTTTCAAATGTGATGGAAGTTGATCATAACTCAGCTTAAGAATGGGTAAGATGTCATTTTCTTTTATTTTGGGTAGTTTATTGTTGTTAAAAGAAATCCACTCTACTTCAGAATTTTCAAAGAACAGTAACCTTCCAATTGTTTTGATGACAAGGGGGACACCAGAACACTTTTCTACAATCTCCTTTCCAACTGCCACGATTCTGGAACTCATTGGCTCTTGTCCTTTCTCAAATGCCACTTGCTTAAATAAAGACCATGACTTCTGGCTGTCTAAAACCTGTAAGGCATATGGTTCAATTGTTTGGGTAATTCTCGCAACTTTTGCACTACGTGTAGTTACCAGTATTCTACTCCCACTTGCACCACTCATCAATAGTTTTTTCAATTCATCCCATTTTCCAACCTCCTCATTCCAAACATCATCCAACACAAGTAAGTATTTCTTTCCATTAATTTCATTTTGAAGACCATGCACCAATGTATCCATTTCAACACTGCCTGGTTTCTATTTTCTTGCCGATTCTAGGATTTTTTCAACAATTTTCTAACATCGAAATTATTAGAGACGCACACCCACATTTTTAGCTGAAAATGTTTATCTACTTTCAAATCATTAAATATAAATTGAGCTAGTGTGGTCTTTCCTAATCCTCCGATGCCAGTAATCGGAAGGATTCCTACATTCTCTTTAACATTGGAATCAGAAAGAAGTGTATCTATGATCTCCTTCTTGGCATCCTCCCTACCAATAAGTACTTCTGCCTTGGATAGAAAGGAATGACTATCTTCCCTCTTCCCAGCCCTGACTTCTATCTTTACAGGGCGTTCCTTGAAGTGGAATTTCGTCCTGTCATCTGCGATGTCATCTAACTTCTTTCTAATCGCTTTAATCTAGGGCCCATTTTTAGATCATAGACAAGCGGGTTTGATTTGGAGAAGAAGATTCGTACCTTTTTTGCAATCTTATCCCGAGTCATCATCTCTCGCAACAGACATTCAGTGGAGAAATACTGGGCACAACTGACGTCCAAGAACGCTCCAAGAATTTGAGAAGTTGCCGAGAGCTTCGGGCCTCCCGAAGGGGGCCATGGCGGCCAAGGATTCTAGTCGACGTTCCTTTGCTGATCTGGTATCTGTGGTTCCGCAACCACTTCCAGAATTATTGGTGCCTCATCGTGGGCCAAAGTATGTGGATGGAGAAATGTGTTTTCAGTTCACCAAGGAGGAAGTCGCTCGATCTGTGGAACCTTTTCGGTTCTCTATTGTGCTGAAGTTTATTAGACAGAGACCTTCGTTGGATGTGATTCGGTCGTTTATACATCTCTGCCGGGGATTATCTTGCATGCCGATGGTTACAGCTATGCGGAGATCAAGAAATGTAGAGGAGATAAAAGATGAAGAAACAAAGGGATTAAAAATGAATGAATTGGTGAATCTGGCAGGGGAGGGGTCGATGGAAGAGAGGTTTGCTGGGGTTGTTAAAACAGAAAATTTGGATAGTAATTTGATTTTTGAAAAGGAATTAGAGCCGATAGTTTCTGATTCGGAGCTAGGAAAAATACCTGAGGAGAATACTGAATGTATAGAGGATACAGTTTCTGAACCAGATACAGAGCTAAACGTGGAACATTTCTCGAAACAAAAAGATTATGCTTCGGATAATGAGGGTGCGAATGTTAAGCGAAAAGGAACGAGGAAAATATTTCAAAAAGTTCGAAGTTCGAATCGGGTAAGTTCTCGGCCAAATAAATTTTCTTTATGATTGGTCCAATTTTATCATGGAATATTAGAGGATTTCGAACGTCTAGAGGTTGTTTAAAAAGTTTGGCTAGGAAATTAAATCCGAAAATTGTTGCGTTAATGGAACCTTTTGCTTCCTCGGATAAGGTGCAGGAGGTCGCTCAGTTTCTTCATATGGATAAGTTTATTATAAATGATGGGGAATCTGGTAAGATTTGGGTGTTTTGGCATGATGATATTTCAGTTCAGCCGATTATTTGCAAAGAACAATATATTTTAATTCGTGTTGGAGTGGGAAATAACGCTGTCATTTGTTGTTTTGTTTATGCAAAATGTAATTTGGGTGAGAGGAGAGAATTGTGGGAGTCTCTCAATGGACACCTAATTGGTAATGAACCTTGTATTGTTGTAGGGGATTTTAATATTATAAGGGAAGACTCGGAGCTTAGAGGTGGTAGACCACGTCCAAGAATGGCTATGGAGGATTTTAATAATTGGATTGATAATTGTGGTTTAATGGACATGAAGTCGTCGGGAAGAAGATTTTCTTGGTGTAATGGCCAAAGAGGGTTAGCACGTAGTTGGGCAAAATTGGATAGAGGTTTAGTTAATGCCAGTTGCTTGACTAGATTTCCAAATATGAATAATTGTTATTTATCGAGATCAACTTCTGATCATTCGCCTATGTTTATTCAATTTCAGTCTGATCTTTTTAAGTATGGACATTCTCCATTTCGGTTTCAGCAGATGTGGATAGAGCATCCAGATTTTCATCAGTTTGTGGGTAGAATTTGGTCTGAGGAGGTGGGTGGTTTTGGTCTTCTGAAGCTGGCTTTTAAGCTTAAAAAATTAAGAGGTTCTTTACGTGAATGGAATAAGTGTATTTTTGGTAGAATTGAAGTTCATATTCAGGGGTTAGAAAATAAAATTGAGGAATTGGAATCTGAACTACAACAACATTGGAATCCGGCGATTGAACAGGATCTTGTGAGTAAAAATATGGAGTTAGCTAGTTGGCGTAGACGGGAAGAAATTAGATTGGCTCAATTGGCTAAAATGAAATGGCGGGCGGAAGGGGACCAAAATTCATCTTTCTTTCATGCGATTTTGTCTTTTAAACGGAAACAAAGAGTTTTGGACATGAGATTACATGATGGTACTTATTTGGGATCTCCTGAGGAGATTCATTTAAGTGCTGTCAATTATTTTTCACATTTTTTACAAACTGAAAGTCATGATAGTTTACCGGATTTATCTCATATTATTTCGGATGTTATTTCTTTGGAGGATAATGAGAATATTGGGGCTATTCCTTCGATTAATGAAGTGAAAAATGCTCTGGATTCCATTCCTTCTAATAGTGCGCCAGGGCCGGATGGTTTTGGTTCGGGTTTTTTTAAGAGTGTCTGGGATATTATTAAGATGGATATTATGGCAGCGGTGGAAGAGTTTTTTAGAGGTGGTAAATGGTCGAGATTTTATACGTCGTCTTGTGTGGTCTTAATTCCTAAGATGGATAAGCCTAATGGGTTTGATAAATTTAGACCAATAAGTCTTTGTTCGGTGTTTTATAAAATTTGCTCTAAGGTGCTTGTAAATCATTTGGTTGTTTTGCTTCCTAAAATTATTTCTGTTGAACAAGGTGCGTTTATTCCTGGAAGAAGTATTTTTGAGAACATTAGTCTAATACAAGAAATGGTCCATTCTATTAATAAAAAAATTCATGGGGGTAACGTGGTATTGAAGCTTGATATGGCCAAGGCTTATGATCGTGTTGAGTGGGATTTTCTATTGAAGGTACTTCAATCTTTTGGGTTTTCTCCTGCTGTTTGTGGTCTTATTAAGGAGTGTATTACTACGCCTTGGTACTCGATATTAATGAATGGTACTACAAAAGGATTTTTTAAAAGTGGTAGAGGATTGAGGCAAGGTGATCCTTTGTCGCCTTATTTGTTTATTATTTTACAGGAGGTTCTATCTCGTCTTATAAAACAAAAGGTGGAAGAAAAAAGTTTTGGACATTTTTCTCAACCTAGAGGTACGATTTTAGTGTCTCATCTAATGTATGCGGATGATGTGGTCATATTCACTAATGGTGGTTGTCGATCAATTCGGTGTCTACTAAATATCTTGAATACATATGAGAAGTGGTCTGGTCAATTGATTAATAAAGAGAAAACTGCTATGTATTTTTCCAAAAATCTTTCGATGGCTAAAAGAAGGAATCTTAAACGATTGATAGGATTTTCGGAAGGTAAGTTTCCTTTCAAATATTTGGGGGTGCCTCTTGTGTCGGGTAGAATGAAAATTGGTGATTTGGAAGAGTTAGAGAACAAGGTTAAAAGGAAAATTAGTGGTTGGAAAATGAAATTGCTTTCAGCGGGGGGTCGAGTGATTTTATTGAGGCATGTTTTGGCTAGTATGGCATTACATCAACTAGCAGTTTTAAAAGTTCCAAAGTTAATTATTTCTTCATTAAATCGGTTAATGAGTGATTTCTTTTGGGGAGAAAGGGATGGAAAGGGTAAGAAAAAATGGGTAGCGTGGAGGAATATTTGTATGCCAATAGAAGAAGGAGGTTTGGGTATTAGATCGTTTGATGATATGCAAAAGGCTCTTCATTTAAAGCTTACCTGGAAATTGATGCATGAAGATTCTCTTTGGACAAATTTTTTTCGTTTAAAATATGTGGGGAATAAACCTTTGATGTTGTTGGATTCTAAAAAGGGGACAAGTTTTTGGCAGATGATTGTTAGAAACATTCCTACAGTTTTGAGTAATTCTAAATGGAAAATTCGAGAAGATAATGTATTTTTTTGGTATGATAAATGGTTGGATCAGGGGCCTCTTGTTGATAATGTTTTGGTAAGTGAGCAACCTCTTTTGAAGATAAAAGATTGTATATTGGATAGAGGATGGGATATGGCTCGGTTAGAGAGACTTGTCGGGTCTGAAGTTGCAGAGAGGGTACTAGAGGTTTTTGCAAATTGTAAAGAAGGCAGTGATTTGTTAATCTGGACTACTAGTGAAAGTGGAAAGTTTTCAACAAAATCAGCTTGGGATTGTGTTCGTGTTAGAGGTCAAAATTTTGAGGGGAATAAGTGGATTTGGAATAGCATTCTTCCAAAAAAATTTTCGGTATTTATGTGGAAGGCTTGGCATGGAGCTTTAGCAGTGGATGATAAAATTCGGAGAATTGGTATTCCTTTAGTCTCGAGATGCAACTGTTGTATTCAAGGACA
This sequence comes from Juglans regia, assembly GCF_001411555.2. Classification (NCBI taxonomy): domain Eukaryota; kingdom Viridiplantae; phylum Streptophyta; class Magnoliopsida; order Fagales; family Juglandaceae; genus Juglans; species Juglans regia. Next base: position 16,449,080 of record NC_049914.1, read on the forward strand.
ATATGAAGACTTAAATCATGTTTTATTTGCTGGTGAAGAGGCTGCCGAAGTCTGGAAAAAAATTGGAGTTATGCTTGGGCTACCTATTGGAAGGAACTGGTATGAAACATGTCTTAGTTGGTTTAGGAGAGCTTCTAATGCCTCTCAATCTGGTGTCATTTTGGGTGTATTACCTACTGTGATTTCGTGGAGGCTTTGGACTAGGAGATGTAAAGCCCGTATGGAAGGGAAGATTGAATCGGGTCAAGTTGTGTGGCAATCTATCAAACAGTGGGTGGGCGTTATTTGTCAAGGGTTTTCAAAGCCTAAGAAATTTAATCAGATTGACCTTTACCTTCTTAATTGTTTTAATTTACAGCAAGTTCCAATCAAACAACAAAAGACTGATTACATAGCTTGGTCTAAGCCGGAACCAGGTCGTGTGAAGCTCAACACGGATGGAAGTAGTCTTGGGAATCCAGGTGTGGCAGGGGCAGGAGGTGTGATCCGGGATATGCATGGAAATCTGTTGTTAGCATTTTCAAAGAACATTGGTTACGGTACCAGTAATTATGCAGAGTTGAGAGCTCTAGTGGAGGGTGTCAAACATTGTAAGAATTTGAATTTGATTGCAGTAGATGTTGAAATGGATTCTAAAGTGGTTCTGGCATGGTTAGATAACAAACGTTGTGGTAGCTGGTATTTGGAGGATTATTGGGAGGAATTGCAAATTCTGATCATTAATATGGATATACGGTTTATGCACATTCATAGGGAAGGAAATGGGGCTGCGGATTGGTTAGCTAAAAGGGGGGCAATTGATGGTGATGCGGTTTGGCAGAGTTTGGGTGAGGTTTCTCCTCTGTTACGGGGTTTGATTAGAATTGATAAATGGGGGCTTCCTTCTGTTAGGCGGAAGAAATAGAGGAGTCTTGTGTTTGTTTCTGGTTTTAGTTTCGTGCGGAGTTGTTTTGCGTTTGAGTGGTTCGGGGTTCGGTCTTGTATTTGCTGGTAGAAGCAGGTTTTTTTCTCTTTTCCAGTTTTAGTTTTACTGGTATGGGTCTGTAGTTTTAGTTGGTTTTGTATTTTGTTTTTGGGTTTTGGTTTAGATACAAGGGATGGTTTGTATCCTGAGTGTCAGTTTTGTTACCACGGTTTTCCTCCGCCATAAGTGAGGTTGATTAATAAAATTGGGACGGGGCCGCTAATGGACAGGTGGTTTCCGGCTCTTCTATAAAAAAAAAAGTCATCTGCATCATAAAAGACGTCCTTAAGCTTTTCAAGCCAATCTCTAACTTGACAGTTCACTGCCCATTGCTCCTCAGCATCATGAAGCACGGCTTGGATTGTCGAAACGGTGTTCTTGAGCTTCTCAACCTCATCTGTGACACCGCAAAGTAGTTCGATCTCTTTGAGAGTCTGGGATCCCAAGCTCTCAATGATTCGTGCAGCAATGTCGGAGAGAATGCCTTCTGCCATTTGTTGATGGTTGGTGAAGGAATGGTAAAAACCGCTCTTGAGTTGCTTGAGGGATGGAAGGAGGATATGCTGGCTTTGAATACAGAGGACTCTGGCCGTGACCAATATTTATAGTGCCCTGCTGGTGCAGTTGCGTATTATGCATGAAATTTCTTGTTATTGTTGAAGATGCTTTGCTTACTGCTTTTTCTGACCTTCCATTTGCAGATGCATCAAGTCATCTTATCACTTTTGAAGATGCTCTTTGTTTTTTGCTCTTGGACACTTGACTTGAATTTTCTGCAATGTTGGATTCTTGACCTTGTTGGAATCTGGGAAATCTATGATTATTGGGAAAGCTTTTGCTTTGTTGGTTGCTTGGAATTTCTTGTTATCTACTGATCATTTTGAAGATGCTCTCCTAATTGTTGTTTCTTTTTTTCCTTATCATTGCTGTTTATTTCTTGGAGATGCCTTTGAGTGCTGCCTCAGGCACTCCTTGAACCCATTCTTATACTGGAGTACTTTGCTCGTCCACTGAAAGAGAACTGTGAAGAAAAGTATCAAAAAAGGTATAATATAATAACTCAATCAAGTTTTTTTTTTTTTTTTTTAAATGTAACACTTTTTTAGCTTCTGGGCATTATTGTTCCACTTTTGTACATGTTACTTATCAAATGTTACTTATCAAATGTACGTATATTCATAATCAAATGTCATTAATGGTGCTCTAACTTGCATAACATTGCCACCAACTCTTCCACAAAACTACCTCTGAATTATTTTAGGCGCTTTGGTTCAGCTTTTTAAAGGCTGAAAACACTTCTATCATTCAAAATTTTCCTCACAAAACAACATAAAACTAACGATTATATATCTTTCAATAAAATTGCTCAATCTAGGATTGGAATTATACAATCTCTCCATCAAGTTTACAGTACAGCTTCTCCATCAACCTCATCATGATTATATCTTGGACCACAATGCCTAAAAGCGACAAGCCTTCTTCCACTCTGTACAACATAACCCAATTAGGACTGAACAATCCAAAAATGGTGTTTCGCAAAGCACTGGCTACCTCGCAATCAAGCAAAAGATGGTCAATTGTCTCCCAACCCTCACAAAACTGTCTCTGAATTATTTTAGGGACCAACAAAATCTTTTGGTAAAGGATTTAACTTTTGGTACTGAATTATTAAATTTATATATTTTTTAAATGCTCAAAGCTAGCTGTTAAAAAATGTTTTAAAGAAAAACAAAATTGCAAGTGAAGTAATCGGTTGGAAGCATCGGTTTGTAATTGTCCAATGAAAAATTCCATTCATCATCCCCACGCACTACACATTTTTTATTTTCTTACTTTTTATTTTTATTTTCTTACCAAATGTGTTGTATATGGATGATGAGTAGAAGAATTCAATAAGTTAAAGAAGAATAAAAAAAAATGAGGTATGTGGGGATGATGAGTAACAAAGCTCTTCCCCAATACATCCTAGTCATGTCAGAAACCAGTACATGATCATGAGGAGGACCTATAGATCCCTAAACTTTCTGATTTCAAACCTACGTACAATCCATCCCTGAAAGATGCTTCTAATATTACTAGTGCTCCATATTGGGTTGCTAATTTCTTTGTCCATGCTACCAGAACATGGAATGTCTCACAATCAGAAGCATCTAATTTCATACCGACTACGTTCGTATTATTTTCATCATTTATTCTATTAAATCAAATGTGCATATGGAATTGAATTGTTGTGTGGAGTGAAAAAAGTTACCCCTTGTATTTAAGTTTGCCAAGGTTTTCATAGCTGTTTCAAACTTTTTCTTCTGCAATATTAGGATTGTTTTATTAGTTTTCAAAGTTCTCTTGTTTGCAGTGGCTTTTGGTAACAAGTAGTACTCCAATTTAATGGTATTTATATGATCAAAACCTTTGATTTCTACTAAAGTGTTGACTCCCATGTGTGGCTACAGTACTGTCTGCCTCACTTACAGTGGCTGGTGGGCACGCTAACTTCACTAATTAGCATTAATATAGATGTGAGTTTTGTTTTTTTGCTTTGGAAAAGTTACATTTGACCTGTCTTAATTATAACTACCATTTCATTCCCAGTTTCTAACTTCAATTACAACTGTCTGAAATTCACCCATCAATACAAGTTTCTGTTTTGAGTGGCCCTTTTCATTGAAAATTGCCTAGAAGTTTCTGCAATATGAAACACTATTAACTATTTTTGGAGTATGAATGACGTGATACTCTCGTTCTATCATTGAGAGTTATACTATTAAAATTGCTTATCGAAATAATAATTTTGATATAATGAGAACATCACGTTGTTGAGAACATGGTGCTAGTTTGAGATATTATAATTTACTCTTCGGCTACTCTCTAATTAAAGGAAAAAGTTTTGGCTCGGGTTTTAGAATTCATTAGAAACTTGGTCCAATTGGACAGTGCAATATATAAATAGAAATACAAATGTAGTTGCTCACAACTTGGCTAAGGTAGCTATGCAGTAAAATGTAGAGAAAGTATGGTTAGAAGAGGCACTAGTTTTCATTTCTTACTGTTTACAGAAAGGTAAAGAAGGCATTGTAGACAATGGTCTATGAATGAATGAAAGAATGAGGTATTATTAAAAAAAAAAAGTTAGTACATAACATTAGTTGTTAATTACACTTTATTAATATATTAACAACACTAGACTAGTATATATAGCATATATACTAGTACATAGTGTATAAGTATAGTGTCCATAGTGTATACATATAGTATATTATAATATAAACTAGTATATAGGGTATAAGTATAGTATATTAAGTATATTACATATAGTATAGTAATAATATTCTTGATCGATAATCACATATTCACACTATATAACAACTATATTATCAATAATAATATTATTAGATTATATAATATATAACAACTTTTCTTATATTATATTATAAATAATATATTATTTAGTATAAATTATAAATAAAAAATTCTAGAGTCGTTCGAATGTACCAATATAACGTTTGCATGTCTCGGACACTAAGTGACAAACATTTGCCCGTAATAACATAACGTTCGCATATCACGGGAATTAAGTATTTTAACATTTGAATGTTAAAATTGAAACATTCAGATGTCTTTCTCACTCATCCCGTGAGACTTTCATCTTGATTTTCATGGGTTGCCAATGGCCAAACAACCACCGTAGAAACCTTTCTTGAAATCTGTACTTCATTTCTACGGTGGTTTTTGGCCACTTTCATTGTGTTTGAGGGTTAGGGAATGACCGAGTCGACTCAGTCACTTCTGTCTCGTAACGTTCAAATATTAGCTTCTCATGTTCTATTGTTATACCTTCCAAATGAGGAAGACGACATACACGTTCGCATGTTAATTGATTGGTGCAAAACTGCAAGTGCACAGTATCATAGTTTTATAGTAAAGTAATGAGAAGAGTATCGTCCACAGGGATTGGTAACTTACTTTTGACAAATACTGAAATTATACTAATCTTGACTTTATTTAGAAAAGTCACTAAGATTTTTGTAATTACAAATTAAAATAAAATTAATTCAAAGAAAATATTCAAAAGAAAAGAAAGATGTTGTTTGAAGATCAAATCAATGGGAAAGAAAACTTCTAGAAAATGGATTTCACATAATCCCTCACTATGCTTTACTCATCTAACTAATTGAATTTAATTCTCTCTATTTGTTAGTAAATCTCTACAAACATCCAAAAGGCTCTTTCGATAGTCAATTAAAAATTATTTTTGTTCATCATTTTACACAAGAGTATGCAAAATTAACAAAGCAAGAAAGCAATAAGATCAATGAGTTTAATACTACATAGGTTCATATAAGTCTTTCGATCTCTATATTTACCTATGCCGATATATCCAAGATCTATCATATAATTCCCTCTTTCGACACAAATCTCAAGATTAAAATCATCTAATTAATGGTTAGTTAATTAGAAGCAATAAGCTCAGAATATATTAGACAAACATAAAAGAGAATTATTTTAAATTAACATAAAAAAACAAGCGTAGTTTGAAACTAAATTACATCTTTTTCCTAGAATATTAAAGAAAACTTAGTTCATACTAAAAATTAAATTTAACAAAAACAAATTCACCATAATTTTTTTAAGAGAATAAAAAAAATGAATACTGAAAAAAATGCTTCTTACAGTCCACAGTATCGTCCAAGCCTCTTAGTCCGCAGTTTTCTTATTCGCAGCAGCGTCTTCGTCAATTTTGCTTCGTACGCGTCCTCTTCAATTTTTCTTCCAAACTTTTTCTTTTTCTCCAAATCCCGCTTGCATCCAAAAAAATAAAATATAATCTACTGCTTTTCTTCTTTCTTTTTTTTTTTTTTTGTTACATTGCTCTCCTTTCTTTTCGGAAAAGTCAAATCTCCAATTCAATCTTCTCTTCCGAGCGTTCCAAAAGCCAAGAGAAGCCCGTATCCAACGCATTCCAATTGCTCCCTCTGGTCCACGTGCGTAAAACCGGAAAGAAATCCAGACTCAGCTGCACGTCCAATCCGTTTCGTGTGTGTACAAAAAAATCAAGTTGCGTCTAGCCGTTCCAGCTCGCACATGAAAAAAAATTTATTCCCTTTACGTCCGTCAAGACCAAGTCAAAACCAAAAGTCCAACAAGCCCCACGAGTTAAAAAAACTCTAGCCGTTCCAGCCTCCCTTTTGGTTTTATTTTTTAAAGTGTCAAACTCTTCATTTAATTGAGAATGAGTTTCTATGCGAGGACTTATAAAATTTGGATCTTTATTTTTTTAAAATCTGAAATAAAATAATAATAATGAAGCTTAAAATTAACAAAATAAATAAAATTAGACTAAAATTTAAAGTTAAGAAGTGACAAAATATAAGAAATTATGCAAGTCATCAAACACTCCCAAACTTACAACTTTGTTTATCCTCAAACAAAAATAAAAGACCACTATAGACTATCAACTTAACCCCATAGAAAAGTTTTATCACTTACCAAGTCATGATTTGAATTAAATTTCATCACTAGCATCTTACTCTTTTAACATTAAAGATAGAAAGAAAATCAACAAAAAATTTAGCAATTTGTCAAGCAAGAGTTAAACATTTATATCAACCTAAAGCTAAGACCTTGAGTGTGTGTGATATAGTCAATTCAACTCCAAATCACCTACAAACTCAGATAAAAGTAGAACAACTAAAACCAGAAGAATTCTCTCCAAACTTAACCCCATAAGTCCTATTTTCAGAAATCCTCTCCACTAATGTAGTCAAACCAAAATCAGAGATCAAAAGGTTTTTCATCAGGTTATAATGACAGGCCACATGGTGAGAACTAAGAAATAAATGGATATGGAAAATCAAAACAAACTGGAAAAATACTTGGTGGAAAGAACAATAAAAGAGATATCTACATGATTCAAACCATAACTCTTTCTCGACTATATGCTCATACTTGTGATAATATTGTAATCAATGAAGTAGTATCAAGTACACCTTTAACAAAATCTGAAGTGATTTGCACTCCACTTATTGAGTTCTCTATTTTTTCTGCCATGATGGATAAATCACCTCTGAATGAAAGACAAACCCAGCAATAATAATTTTTTTTGTTTTTTAGTTCAGCCTCCCACATATTTCGTTCTGCCACCTCAATTCTTGTAGCCTTTTTAAATCTTCAACCACTTCAACCTTTTTTTTTCCTTCTTCGTTCTCCTTTTTTTTTTCACATGCTTTGATAAAATAAAATATAATTTCCTTTGAACTAACTTTCTCTTTAAATGTAAATTTCTACAAAAGTATTTTCTCAAACTGTAAAGGTAAATTCATGGTCTTTCAGGCTTAGAACGGGAATACTTTATATAGTTCAAAAAACAAATAAAGGCTTATGTAAAATAAGGCTCAAGGGGGATGTGTAACAGCCCGCTAGAAATTCATTGGTGGAATTTCTATTGACTTTAGGAATCTCGTGAAAAATTCCATAAGTTTTTACGAATCAGCTAATTGCACAGGTTTTAGTCTGTCAACATAGTCAGTGTTATCATTCACTATGGTGCTAGAATATATGAGTTTTATTTATTTGAGATAGTTCGAAGTGTCAGAATGCATTATGGTCTATGCCATTAGACTCAGTTGATTATTTAGGATTTTATGGCGCAATAAGTTTATTTTCATATTTTTGGACAAAACTCTTGTTTGAAACTATGAAATTATTTGTAGGGGCACTTTGAGGTTGAATTTTGGTAAAACAAATTCACTGTAGGTTAATATGAATATTTAGAAATTTTTAGTGCTAAGTTTATGATTCACTTTTTCGGAGTGAATAGTAACTTCGGTAAGCGCACCAATTGCAGTGTTTCAAAATCACAGTGTGGAATGTCCAAATTAGATTAGAGAAATTTTATTTGGACACTTAGTAAGATCTTAGCCACACTTAGTGAATAATATAGACATTTGGCACCATGAGGAGCTTTTGATGGATTTGAAGGAATCAAGATGTGAAATCATGCCACTTAAGCAAAACTTTGTTTCATCTGCTCAACCAAATTGTGCCAGACCAAAGAGGATTTCCATCCTAGTGAAACCCTAAATGGTGAGAATCCAATTGAAATCCCAAAAACATGGTTGAAATCGGAACCCTAAATAGTTTCCCCAAAACCCTAAAGTTGGCCTCTAAACCTATTCTAATCCGATTTCTAGTACTATGTTTAATCACTTGATTAAATCACTTCTACATGCTATTAATCTTTCAAATTTGTATTAGAACATCATTACCCAACCTTGTTAACCTTGAAAAATTGATTAGACTAAAGTGATATTGGATTTGGGCTTGATAGCAACCCAAACCCTCTTTAAACCCCAAAATTTAGGCCCATTCGGTTTAGGCCCATTAAGGCCCACGAAATTGGTCACCATTAGCATTGCTTCATGGCTAAGTTTTGTACCCCCACTTGGCTGGCCAGTTCTTTACAAAGAAGGACCTAGAAGGTTCTTGAAATACAAAGTTAAAGGGTCACCTCACTCTTTCACTCTTACACTCCACCTTGAGAAAAGATTTTGGACTGATTTTTATGAGAACAAAAGGGCAACACTCAAGCTTCCTTTCAGTCTTATCACTTTCCATAACTTGTGTAAGAGGCTCTCCAGTCCACTTCTCAAGAAAAGAAACTCTCATTTACACGTTTCCTCCATAGAAGACAGAAGACACTCTCGGACAGTTTGTCTTACCTCTTTTGAACGCCTGTCTCGAAACTTTTGTAAGTGTTTTCTTGCAAAGTTTCCTTCATTAAAGTTTTTTATTTTGGAGTCTAGTTTACGTGGATACCTTATTCTTTCCATTTGGAGATCATTTGATTGGTAAAAGGTCATTTAGACCCCAGAAAGGTCATTCTGGGTGATAAACTGGAGAGTGTGTTATCTTTTGGAGTTTTTGACCATGCTAATGAATAGATCTTGGTCCGAAATTTTTATGGAGTACTGTTAACATGTGTATATGATTATTGGTTGAGGATTTGTTGCATGATTAAAAGTTTTGGTGAAATATTTTCTTAGATCCAGAAACTTAGAAACTGGAAGAGGAAAAACAGTTTCTGTTTTGAGTAGGGCTGCAAACGGGCCGGTTCGGTCCATCGGTCCATTATTTTTCCGGACCGGACCGGACCGAACACCCAAAGGGACCGGACCGGACCGATAGCTATCGGTCCGGTCCGCCCTCTTTTTTTTTTTTTAAATAATTAATAAAAAAATTTCTTTAAAATACTAAATTAAATTAAGTGACTTATTAATGTGGATTATGTAACAAACTCAATAAAAAAATATTTTATATGGTCAATGATAATAAATTAGATGAAAATTATATTATTAATTTATATAATTACTATATAATTAACTAATTGATATTATATATTTATTAATTCATAGAATATTAACAAGTGTTAATAGTATATTTAAAATTTTATATTGTTAATAGTGATAGGTTAAATGAAGATATATATAAAATATTGTTAATTTATAGAATATTAACAAGTATTAATAATATATTTAAAAATTTATATTGTTAATTGTACAATTATTATATATAAAATATATATAAATTTTTTTTTTTTAATTTTTCATTCGGTCCGGTCCAGTCCGGTCCGGTCAGAAAAAACTGTGGACCGTGGACCGGACCGAATGATTTCGGTCCTCTAAAATATGGACCGGACCGGACCGGTCTAAGTCTCAGTCCCGTCCGGTCCGGACCGAAACGGTAGGTCCGGTCGGTCCGTTCGGTCCGACCGGACCGTTAATCACCCCTAGTTTTGAGAAAGTTTAAATCTTTTATGGTTTAATCTTATTCCAATGGCTTTGATATTTTTATTGGAAGATCCTAAGAGTCTTATATACATGTTAGAATGTTATATTGAAGATATTTGATGTTAGTTTCGAAGATATGAAATTTTATGCAATGAGATATTCAGTTAGGCCAAAGTGATGGTGTTCTTGGCTAAATTTATGTTTTGGTTTATGTTTATCCATGTGATCTTGAGTTTGATGCTTGGGTCTATTTTAGAACATCTTTTTAAACAATATGATGTTTTGGTTTGATGATCACATCTTTATAAGTCATGGATCAAGAGGTTGATCAAAACAAGTTAGAAACAAAAATCTGTTTTGAACATAGAAGAAAAACCAAAAAGTTCAAGTATGGTTTTAGTGATTTTGATGACTTTTGTTCATGATTCAAAATATGATTATTCTTAGGAATATGTTATGAGTATAGTAGAAGAAAAATTTTGATTTAATCATGAGTTTTGAGATTTGAAAGAATTACAACAAAAATCAAAGGAAATAGCCTTTGTAAGTTTCGGCCCTATAGAGTTTTAATGGTTGTGTTTAGTTTTAAATTTTCTGAATTAATATTTGAGTTTAGGACAAAATTTACATAAGGTATGTAAATTTTGATATTTTTGGAGTTAGGATGCAAAATCCTTAAGTTAAGGATAAAATGATCATTTTCCCACATGTAGAGGGTAAAATGGTGATTTTACTCTAAGTTGATATTTTTCTATATTCATAATTATTAGTGATTAAGTTCTAATTTTTAGAAATCACTACTTTCAGTTTCTCGTGATCACACTTAAATTTTGTCTCGAACTACGAAGATCGAGGTAAGTTAGCTTTTAACTTACTATCAGTTTAATGTGTATGAGTGATCAGTAAGGAAACTAAATTGTACGTGTGCATGTTATCATATGTGCCATGCCAGGTCATTACATATTTATCTGTTACACAGAATTTATTCTGTCATGAATTATTCATCTGTTACACAAGATATTCTGTCATGTATTGTTATACATTGCAAGTATGTCATGTTAAGTTAAGTATGCCATCTGTTACATGTATTTCATGTCACGTAATATTCACTGTCCCATGTTACGCCATGTTAAGAAATGTTGTCTGTTACATGGTATGCTATGTTACGAAATGTTGCCTGTTACATGTATGTCATATTATGAAATGTTGTCTGTTATATTTATGTTTCAAAGTATGTCATGTCTGTCGTCTTACGTTCATTTCACATTACGCTACGTCAGGATTTATGTCTTTTATGTCACGTTTATGTCATGTTCATGTTACGTCATGTTACGAAATGTCATGTCTACCAGTTAAGTTATTCATGTCAATCACGACCCTAAACGCTAGGATGGGGTAATATCCTAGTATAACTCATTTGTTCACGTTGGAGTGTCTAAATAGATATGAAATTCCCTGGGTTGACGAAGTACAGTCAATAGGTTGCGAATGGGGCCTAATTAGCTGGTCACCGGAGCGCGCCAAACACTAACGCCGATGGTGCCACACATTATGTTACGTGTGTCCACAGCAAGTGTGGCACAAATAAATAAGTCATGGGACCACAACAAATGTGGAGCATGAAGTATGGGGCCACAACAACTGTGCAGCATACATTACGTGAGACACAACAATTGTGACACGTAGAATATGTCGGGCTACAACAATTGTGGAGTACGTATTAACGCACTCACAGCTAGTATAGAAACTAGTGATGTGATGAGGTAATCGGCAGGGATACACAGCTCAAGGGGACCTGTGTAGCACCAATATGGTCACTTTAATAATTAAGTCTATTGAATAAGATTCCAAGTTCTTGCATTTCACGTTAAGTCATGTTTCAGTTATGTTATGTTCACGTTTACGTTATATTCCAAGTTCATATTTATGTTATGTCATGCTCAAGTTCATGTTCAAATTATGCATATTCACATTCATGTTATGTTTCAAGTCCATGTTATGTTTCAAGTTCACGCTCATACTATGTTTCAAGTTCACGTTCGTGCTATGTTTCAAGTCTATGTTATGTTTCAAGTCACGTTCATGCTAAACTTTAGTTTCAGTTTAAGTTATGCCAGTTATGTTATGTTGTATGTCAAGATATGCTATGATTACTTATGATTTGATTATGCATTCATGCTTTTACTGCCATGCATGCATCATTAACCTGTGTGGAAGTTTCCTGTTAACTTGCTGAGATTTGTAATCAAACCTCACTGTGATAGTCCCAACTACTATTCCTCTCAAATGATAGATCTTGTTACAGGATCTGAAGGAGAAACATGAATCAACCAACTGGAAATGATCGACTAAAAGATGGTGCGATGTAGATGGTAGTACAGTAGTTACCTCAGGTTACTACTTGTATTTGTGGAGTTCAATCTCCAGCACTCTTTTGATCACAACCATATGGACTATTATTGTAATCTTAGTTGTTTAGTATGTCGTTCAGTATGAAGTATGTTTTAAGTATTTGAGATATTTCAGTTTGGTGCATAGTATTGCTAAAGAAAAAAAAAAATTTATTATCCGTTGCGAATATTGCATAATGCTAGATGCATGTTAGAAACATTGCATCTTATATGTCATGAACAGGGACAAGTAACCTTGTGTTACATGTCTCAACGCTTCAAATGTCTGTCCGATCTCAAGCGGAATTTGGGGGCGTCACAAGTTGACTATTGGAATACACCATGCAATGATGGAATGATAATCAGGACGGCTGTGAAAGCTTTTTGGTTATGATAAAAAATTTGCCTAGATCATTTCTCTAATATTTGGTATCAACTAGGATTTCACCTTAAGGATCCATCAACGGATTCTAGAGCAAAGTAAGATTGAACTTCCCTGACCTAGTTAATTCAACTCATTCTCTTCATAAGCAAAATGGAATAAAGAAAAAAAATGATTATGTGCTCAATTATGTTTAAGGTCAAAGATTTAAATCAAAGTACCCACAAAACTCAGCTTGACATAAAAGAAATTTTTGAAAATTTTTCTCAATTCTATCCTCAATCACAAATTTCAGAGTCATAGAGAATTCAAACATACTCAAATACATGCTTGGTAAGAGAATCCAACAACTCAAGACTTATAAAATCATAAAAAAGAAATAAATAGCAAATAAGAAGACCAAATGACTATAGGAGCTTACACCCCCAAACTTAAACTAAACAATATCCTCATTGTAATGCAAAAGTGAGAAAAATTGAAGAAATGAAAGGAACTTCCCTGGTCTCATGGTGAATCAGCAGTATTTTGTAGTTTTTAGCTATTTATTCATTCTAAATAAACCTGCATCAAAATCCAAATTATTAGAAAATAAAAAATAAAAATAGTAAAAATAAAGGAATAAAAGAAAGTTCTATTGGTTGCCTTCCATAAGCGTTTGTTTTAAAGTCTACAACCAGACTTTTCAATCTTCATCAATCGGGATCTCCAAGAGGAATAAGTGCACAGTTCCTCTCCACTTCATTGCTAAGTGATGTATCCTGCTGCAAGGCTCGTTCTAGGTGATCAGTTGGTGCATCTTCTTGAAAGGCTTCTTCTACACATTGTTTAATGACATCTACCCTAAAACAAGTGCTTGGCTCTTCTGGAATTATCATGGCTTGGTAGATGTTGAACATAACTTCTTCCTTGTTCACTCTCAATGTTAACTCACCCTTTTGAACATCAATTAAAGCCCTTCCTGTAGCCAAGAATGGTCGGCCAAGAATTAGTGGGACTTTTTCATCTTCCTCCATATCTAACACCACAAAAACAGCAGGAAAAATAAATTTATCCACCTTTACCAATACGTCTTCTATGATTCCACGTGGATACTTGATGGATTGATCTGCTAGTTGCAAAGAAATGGTTATTTGTTTTATCTCTTCAAGTCCTAATTTCCTGCAAATAGAAAATGGTATAAGATTAATGCTAGTACCAATATCACATAAAACTTTATCAAAAAATGAATTTCCAATAGTGCATGGCAAAGTGAAACTCTCTGGATCTTTTAATCTTTGAGGTAATTTCTTTTGAAGAATAGCATTACATTCTTCAGAAAGCTTCACTGTTTCGAACTCCTCCAACCTTCTCTTCTTGTAAATGATGTCCTTCAGGAATTTGACATAATTTGGCATTTGTTCCAAGGCATCTGAAAAAGAAATATTTATGTGAATTTTCTTAAAAATATCCATAAACTTAGAAAATTGCTTATCTAATTTTTGTTTTTGAAAACGTTGAGGATAAGGAAGTGGAGTAGAGAGAATAGGAGGATTGTTAGGAAATGCAATTGTTGGAGGCATGTCAGTCTCTCTTAGTGTATCATCCTTTTCTTCTACTTTATTCTTGCTTTGGCCATTGTTTGCAGCTGTAGGGGTGGAATTAGTTTCCTTTGATGGTGGCATCTCAATTTCTCTTCCACTCCTAAGTATGATGACCCTGCATTGTTCATTTGGATTCACTTCTGTGTTACTAGGAAAAGTTCCTCTTTGTTGGGCATTGATGGTTGTGGCTAGTTGCCCAATTTGCACTTCAATATTCATTATAGCAGCTCTCATGTTGCTACAATGAATCTCAATGTTATCCAACCTTGAATCAGTCTTTTTAAACCTTGCATTTGTCTCCTCAGTAAAGGAAACCATGGCGTCCTCAAGTGACATCTTCTTCTCGCTTGGTTGACTATCAAATCCTTGAGGAGGTTGAGGTTGCAACACATTCTTTGTATTTCTATAAGATAAATTCTCATGATTTCGAAGCCCTGGATGGTAATAATTTGGCATAGGATTACCACGATAGTTGTAGTTCCGATTGTTGATGTATTGATTTTGTTCTTGCCTCGCTTCATTACTTGGAACTGTCATATTTGTAGCTGCAACATATTCTACACTTTGTGGTATCCTTTGGGTTGTCAAAGCTGAAATCTCATGGGATAGAGTAGCAACTTGAGTTGAAAGGGCTGCTAACGGCTCCAATTCATGAATCCCAGCAACTTTCTTAGTCATAGTTCTTTCAGTTGGCCATTGATAGTTGTTTGAGACCATCTCTTCCAAAAGATAGGTAGCACCCTCAGTTGTCTTTCACATCAAAGTTCCACCAGAAGTAGCATCAACTATGGTCTAAGTTAGCCCATTTAACCCATTGTAGAACATCTGAACTTGCAACCAATTCGGCAATCCATGTTGAGGGCACGTCGAATCAAATATTTATATCTTTCCCATGCTTCATAGAGTGATTCGAAATCATTTTGCTTGAATTGACAAATCTCACTCCTGAGTTGGGCTGTTTTTGCAGGTGGAAAGAATTTAGCAAGAATCTTTTTAGCCATATCCTACCACTAGTTATGCTTCCTGGTCATAGAGATTGTAGCCAACCTCTTGCCTTGTCTCTAAAAGAGAAATGAAATAATCTCAGTCTAATGGTGTCTTCAGTAACACCATTAATCTTTATTGTGCCACAAATCTCCAAGAACATCGCCAAATGAATATTGGGATCATCAAGTGGTGATCCGCTAAATTGGGCTTGTTGCACCATGCTGATCAAGGCTGGTTTGAGCTCAAAACTATTGGCATTAATGGTCTGTCATCTTATACCCGAGTAGTTGTAATTCACAACTTGCCGTAAATAATGCTTCAAGGTGCGTGGCTGTGCATCATGTTGTCCGTCAGCCATAGCTAGTACTTTCTTCATTCTTTGTGATCTAAGAGTTCTTTCAATCTCTGGATCAAAAGGAATAATGTCACGAGTTCTAGCACGGCGCATCCAATGTCAAAAACACACCTAGAGAGAAAATAAACTAAAATAAAATAAAATTCTAAATTAAAACCAAGATTACTTTGTATCAATATTGGAAAAAATAAGAATAAATCAATCCCTCGCAATGATGCCAAAAACTTGAACTGTGCAAAACTGCAAGTGCACAGTATTGTAGTTTTATAATAAAGTGATGAGAAGAGTATCGTCCTCAGGGATTGGTAACTTACTTTTGACAAATACTGAAATTATATTAATCTTAAATTTATTTAGAAAATTCACTAAGATTTTTGTAATTGCAAATTAAAATAAATTAATTCAAAGAGAATACTCAAAAGAAAAGAAAGATATTGTCTGAAGATCAAATCAATGGGAATGAAAACTTCTAGGAAAATAATTTCACCTAATCCCTCACTATGCTTTACTCATCTAACTAATTGAATTTAATTCTCTCTGTTTGTTAGCAAATCTCCACAAACATCCAAAAGCCTCTTTCGATAGTCAATTGGAAATTATTCTTGTTCATCATTTTACACAAGAAGCATGCAAAATTAATAAAGCAAGAAAACAATAAGATCAATGATTTTAATACTACATAGGTTCATATAAGTCTTTCGATCTCTATATTTACTTATGCCGAAATATCCAAGATCTATCCTATAATTCCCTCTTTTGACAGCAAATCACAAGATTAAAATCATCTAATTAATGGCCAGTTAATTAGAAGCAATAAGTTCAGAATAAATCAGAAAAACATAGAAGAGAATTACTTCAAATTAACATAGAAAAGCAGGCATACTTCAAATTTCCAAGGTTTAAAAGGTTGGATAATTATGTCATAACAAGGATTTGACTAATTAATAGCATGTGGAAGTGATTTAATTAAGTGATTAAACACAATTCTAGAAATCGGGTTAAAAAGGGTTTGGAGGCCAACTTTAGGATTTAGGGAAACCGTTTAGGGTTTTGATTTCAATCAAACTTTTGGGATTTCAATTGGATTCCAACCATTTAGGGTTTTGATAGGGTTGAAACTCTCTTTGGTCTGGCACAATTTGGTTGATCAGATTAAATAAAGTTTTGCTTATGTGGCATGATCTCACACCTTGACTTCATTCACAAATCCATCTAATGGTTCTCCATGGTGCCAAGTGTCTAATATTATTCACTATGTGTGGCTAAGATCTTGTCAAGTGTCCAAATAAAATTTCTCTGACCTAATTTGGATATTCCACATAGTGATTTTGAAAACACTGCACTGGGTGTGCTTTTTGAGATTACTATTCACTTCGAAAAAATACATAATAAACTTAGTACTGAAAAATCTTAAATGTTCATATTAACCTACAGTGAAAATTGTTTACCGAAATTCAACCCCGAAGTGCCCCTAAAAATAATTTCACAATTTCGAACAAGCATTTCATCCGGCATTATGAAAATTGGCTATTACGCCATAAAATTCTAAATAATCAACTAAGTCTAATGGCATAGATCATAACACATTCTGACACTTCTAACTACCTCAAATAATTAAACTCATATTTCTAGCATTATAATGAGTTATAACATTGACTATGTTGATAAACTAAAACCTGTGTGATTGGTCTATTCGTAAAAACTTATGGGATTTTACGAGGTACCTAAAGTCAATAGAAATTCCACCAGTGAATTTCTAGCTGGCTGTGACATCCTCCCCTCCTAAAAAAAAGATTTCATCCTCAAAATCGAGCAAGGACAACCATAAAATACGCTCAAAAGAAGAGGTTGCTTACCACCTACTGTCCATCACTAGATGCCTCATCACGCTTATGGGGCAGATAACGTTCTTCTTGAGGTAACGCCTTCCTCTCATAATCAACACTATTCTTACCTATAACCATCACATGGTTACAGAAAATAACCACCACTATAACAAAGGGTATAACACTCCCAAAGGTTATTGTCTAAACTTAATGACTTCTAAACTAACCTTCTAGGATACTGAATCCTCATTTCAGTGAAATCACTATTCTCCTTACTATTCAAAGAATTATCTACAACATATATATATCTACCATTCTTAACTCTCTCTCTCTCTCAAATCATATCAGTTTGTACTGGAATCCTTCCTCAACATAGGTAAAGTTATACTAGCATACTCTCTAAATCTAAAATTTCAAATATTCACGCAGTTCATTTTGGAAGAATTTAAGCCATACACAACTGAATTCACTTTCTCTATTTTCTCAATGAATTCTATCTGCCCAATACTAGCTTACTCCTTCATAATCACAACGAATCGTTCCTCCTCCTAGGTGGTACCTCAATAAACGATTAGCTATTAACCTCAACTCAAGACTTTCTCTCTTATGATTGGCATAGCTCTTCTATCTATCATAAGCTACCTCTTATTCTGACTTTAAATGAAAGGATCTATTCCTATTGTTCACTTAAATCCTCAAGACCAAGATTTACTACCCATATAAATGTCTCCAATGTAATGGTGATCTACGTTTTCCACAAACACAATGCTTTTTCAAAAACACTTAATGACAGCTGGATAAAACTTCCATCATAAGCAAATCCTACTATGGCCAAAGCCTCTCCCAAACACTTTACTATTCCAAACACAAATTCCTTTGTATTCTCAACATCAATACAACTCCAATTATGCGAAATACTAATTTATCAACCTTCAATATCCTTCATCCAACTGGTAAAGAGTATTCTATATCTACATTGATATGAACGATAATACTCTTAATGAGAATTGTTACTCTTACCACCTAGGTAACAACTAAGCTTCCGAACTAAACTCTCGTGTAATACCACAATCTCAAAAAAAAAAAATAATAATACTCTTAATGAGAATTGTTACTCTTACCACCTAGGTAACAACTAAGCTTCCGAACTAAACTCTCATGTAATACCACAATCTCAAAAAAAAAAAAAAAAAAAAAGCAGGGACTCACTTGAATCAATAGCGTACAAGTTACAAACTTCAATGACTTGGCATTCTCCAAAATAGCAATAATGGCACAATACAATCAATTGCAATCAAAACAACCTTACAAAAGCTTAACAATACCTGGGTCATAGAAAAAATACCAGTGACGGTGCCAGCTTTTTCAGTCCTCGGGGTGGCATCTGTCTCCCTGAGTGATAGCATACACTCTCATGGGCACGTGTAGCCTCGGCTTTGGTTTGTAGCCACTGTTGAGCGAAACCCCCTTTTTTTCATTCCTCAAAGCAACACAAGGGCAGTCTTTGATCATATGACTCAGTTGGCCATGCCAGAAACAAGTTCCCAACGCGATTCTGCACTTGCCTCCATGGTGTTTACCGCACTCTCCACAAGGTGGAAATGTGATCGGCATTGAGCTCCCAGTCTCAATGGCTTTTCCTTTATCTGATCTAGTAAACATCTTCTTCCTTTTTGAACTTTCTTTAGCAGCATATGATGAAGTCCTCTTTCTTTCCGAAATGATCAGGGTAGTCGAACCCTTCTGCTTTGTCTCTACTATCGCGGCCATGTTTACCAACTCTCGGTAATTCTCTATTCTTAGGCAATCTACTTGGCTACGGATCCTTGGCTGAAGTCCAGCTTGAAACTTTCATGCCTGCATCATTTGAGTAGAAATCAAGTGTGGTGCAAACCTTCCTAACGCAATGAACTTAGCAGCATATTGTTCTACGGTCAGACTGCCTTGAGTTAAAGTTGAGAACTCCTGCGCCTTCAGTTGTTTGGCAAAATTCGGGAAGAATCTGTTGTCGAACTCTTCCTTAAATCTCTCCCATGAAAGTGCAACGAGACTTCCTAGTTCCCTAGCTAGGAGCTACCTATGTGTATCCCACCATATTCCAGCTTCCCCTTGGAATAGGTATCCAGCATATAGAACTTTCTAGTCCTCGATACAACCACAGATCTAGTAGGTACTTCCGAGATCCATAATTCATTTCTTGGCTCTTAGTAGCCCTTCATTACCAGAAAAATTCGGGTAACGCTGGATCAAAACTTCTCACACAGACAACCCCTGACTTCAGGTTTGGGTACGTGCGCTTGTTGTTGTTACTGTTGTCTAAGCACGCCAGTCAGCTGACGTACAGCTTCAGCTAATCCTCCATCCACCTGGGGATTCTGATTCTCCTGATTTGTGGCTCCCTTAGGGTTTTGAGATATCCTACTGTGAGTCATGTGTCACATCCAGAAACACACGAGTACACGTATTACAACCACGTACTATCATCAGATTTCAAAAATTCAAGCCTAATGAAGACTAAAAATTTAAGCCAAATATTTGGTGCATTTCCTAAAAACATGTGGATTTAAACCCAGAGACGTATTGCTCTAATACCAACCTCTGACACCCCCAGATTCTGCTTGGGATCGGACAAACATCTGAAGCGCTGGGACATGCAACACAAAGTTACCTGCCCCGTTCATGACATATAAGATGCAATGTTGATAAAATGTCAAAAACTATATGATTAAGCTACTAAAGTGAATGAATTGTTTAACCAAAAAATGAATTAAACACTTAATTATGTAGTAGTTTTTAGTACTTGACTCAATGTTAAATTCTAGTATTTTGCACTTGAAAAGAGTTGTAATGCAGCTTGTCCACACCAAAATCAATATCCAAAAATTTTACTATCATATCTTACTTATGTTGCAGGGCATTGTGGGGAAGATGTTAAAAGCACATGGGTATTCTTGGAAATACCCAACTGGCACGGCAACATCCAAAAGAAGACACTAGAAACTCACGCACACAGGACTGAGTGGAGGGATCATGGCCTCACAGGTGCAGAGCAGCTCACGCGGGCAACTTCTGGAAAACTCACGCACGCGGATTGTGGCTTCAATGCTGGTGCAGAGCAGCACGCGAGCAGGAACCTAGAATGTGGCCTCACAAGCAACAAGACACAGAACGTTGAGATGAAACGCTGGGCTGGAGATGCGAAATGCAGCTAGAACGAAACTCATGCACAGTATAAAAGGAAAGATTTTGCAGTGCGTCGTTCTTCTTCTTTTTTTTTTTCGTTTTTTCTTTTGGGGATTTTAGGCTTCCTGACTTTTGGTTTGAGGTGATTTTATTTTCTTAGTTGTAAAGATTTTGGATTTTTTTTCGGTAGTTTTGTCATGTACAGAGCACCCTTTTATGAGTTTGAGTTTACTTGTTTTAATTTCTATTTTCTTAAGAGAATGATGTTAGGCTAAGTTTTCAACTTGAGCTACAAAATATGGATTCTCTTGCACTAAACTGCTGATTAGAGTGATTCTGATATGATAAAAATCCATTTTATAGTTTTGCAAGTTGATTTTGTTGAAATAAGTCAAAACCAAAAATTCTTGTTTGTTGATGGAAGGCACAGTAGAAACTTGGTAATATTTTCAAGGTTTCTCATGGTTGGTATTCATAGTAAATTTATTTGCATTCTATAGATACTTTGGTCTGGGAATCTGATTTTAACTCTTCATTTTTCGATTGTTAATGCTTAGACTAGATTGACAATTGAGTTATAGCGTTAGACCTCTTAATCAGAGTTTGGAAAATGAGGAAACATTCTTGTAGTCCAAGTGTTTGACATTTTGTGCCACTAGTTTTGATATTTATGCAATTTCTATATTTCCTGCAACCATTCTACTCATATTAATATTGCTCATATCTTTTAATTTGACAAGCAATCAGAAAACCAATTTTTCTCCATTCTTAAACTTGGTTTCATCCAAAAACCAAAACCATCATTTTCAATAATAAACTCCACATCAGTACATAAGCATTTATTCTTGTTTCTCTTCTTAGGTGTGTAAAAACCCGTTTTCTTAAACACATTCATGGCACAAGAAGCTTCTCATTAAATGTTTGTTCAGCATGAATGTTGTTGTCCTTGTGGAAATGCCTTGGAACTCCTCCATGTACTACTTTTATAGCTTCTGCACTTGGAAAACAGATTTAGAAAGCCATCAAGTTTTTGGCGCCGTTGCCGGGGACAACTGGTGTTTATCAGAGCATTCTCATACTGTTGAGAAGACGTTTGTAGTGTTGTGAACGTCTTCACAGCTTGGGTGACATTCTTGTTTGTTTTATTTTGTTTTATTATTTTTTCTTCTTGTTTGTCTTACATATTTTTTATTTTCTGCTCTTGTTTGTATGACTAGTTGGACTAGGGACCAAACTTCTTGGTTGGTTAGGACAGAATCACTAACATCTTTTACCTTATCATCACTTTCTCTTGAGTCATCTTCTGACACTAATAGCACCATGGCTGAAAATGAGAATCATGATAGGAAAGTAGTAAATCAGAACAAGACACTTAGAGATTACTTACAACCTGTCAGAACTAGCACACCTTCATGCATAATCCAACCTTTGAATGCAAATGCCTTTAATTTCAAACCTGGAATGATTCCATTAATTCCACATTTTCATGGCATGGAATCTGAGAACCCTTACCTTCATATCAAAGAGTTTGAAGAGGTTTGTTCTACATTCATGGACCGGACATGCACTGAGGAGGTTATTAGGCTAAAGTTGTTTCCATTTTCCTTGAAAGATAAGGCTAAAATGTGGCTGAATTCATTAAGACCTAGAACCATAGGCACATGGCAGGAAATGTAAACTGAATTTCTAATACATAGGACAAATGCACTTAAAAGATAAATCATGAACTTTGCCCAAAAAGATTCTGAAACTTTTTATCAAAGTTGGGAAAGGTTCAAGGATCTTTTAAATGCTTGTCCTCCTCATGGTTATGAAAATTGGCATGTGATAAGTTTTTTTTAATGAAATTTTGACACCTAAAATGCGCCAATTTGTACAAACCATGTGTAATGGAGAATTTTTCGACAAAGAGCTTGAGGAAGCATTCGAATATTTTGATTACTTTTTGAAAATGCTCAATCTTAGGACACAACTGATGTGCATGATAGGTCTAGGCAAGTTGAGTCTAGTCATGGAAAATATACTTTAAAAGAAGATGATGATTTGCGTGCTAAACTAACCTTGTTGTCCAGAAAAATGGAAGCCATGGAATTGAAAAAAGTAAATGAAGTGCATGCTGTCTATAAAAATTCTGAGAAGTGTGGCATATGTGAGGATCATGAGCATTCAACTAACGAGTGTCCCACGATCCCCGCATTCAAAGAAGTATTGTTGGACCAATCTAATGCTTTAAATATGATACATAAACCATATTCTGGTCCTTACTCTACTTCTTATAATCCAAAATGGAGAAACCACCCAAATTTTGGGTGGAGGAGTGACCAGCAAGTAGCTCCAGTAGCCTTGGCTCCGGGACCCTATCAACTCACAATTCAAGCACCTCCAATGCAAAAGAAAGGACTTGAGGAGACGGTACAACATCTGTCAAACACCTTGCAGCAGTTTATGCAAGGTCAAGCAACAATCAACAATCAAAACTCTCAAGCGATAAATGACATTCGGGGCACACTTACAAAGATGACTACGGCTTGGAGCTCTCAAGAAAAAGGAAAATTTCCTACACAACCTCAACCCAATCCACAAAGTCAGCCACTTCAAGGAGCGG
This sequence comes from Juglans regia, assembly GCF_001411555.2. Lineage (NCBI taxonomy): Eukaryota > Viridiplantae > Streptophyta > Magnoliopsida > Fagales > Juglandaceae > Juglans > Juglans regia. Next base: position 16,472,135 of record NC_049914.1, read on the forward strand.
TTGAAAGTTCAAATGTAAGGCAAGTGAAGGCAGTCACTACTATGAGAAATGGTAGGGTGGTGAACATTCCAGCTCAAGGTTCAGACAAGGCTGGTAAGGTCTCTAAACCTGTACAAAATGAGGCTGAAAAGGGTGAGGTTGAACAAAATGAAGGTGAAAAGGTTTCATGTCCTGTGCCTGCACCTTTTCCTCAAAGATTGGCTCCCCTGCACAAACACAAACACCAATATGAAATTTTAGAAATATTCAAACAAGTTAGGATTAACATCCCATTGTTGGATGCTCTTCAAAAAATTCCCACATATGCTAAGTTTCTAAAAGATTTGTTTACTGTTAAAAGGAAATTAAATGTGCAAAAGAAAGCCTTTCCTACTGAGCAGGTCAGTGCCATAATTTGGGGCAATACCCCACCAAAATATAAAGACTCCAGTTCACCAATAATTGCTTGTGTTATAGGAAGTTCAAAAATTGGCCAAGTATTGCTAGATCTAGGTTCAAGTGTGAATTTATTGCCTTATAATATTTATGAGTAGCTTGGTTTGGGGGAATTAAAACCAACTCCTATCATTTTACAGCAAGCGGACATGTCAATTAAAATGCCAAGAGTGGTTGTTGAGGATGTCTTAGTTCAAGTGGATAAATTTTTTTATCCCGTAAATTTTGTTGTGTTGTATGTTCACTTGACACCAAAATGTTCTTTTCAAGCACCTGTAATTCTTGGGAGACCTTTTCTTGCTACTTCAAATGCATTAATAAATTGTAGGAGTGGTGTTTTAACGCTGAGTTTTGAGAACATGACCCTTGAACTAAACATTTTTAATATTTGTAGGCAACCTCAAGACTTGGAAGATATACAAGAAGTAAATTTGCTGGAAAGCATCCTTAAGGAAAAGGCTTATTTAGCATACCAGCCCACTGACCTGCTGTTTGAGTTAGAAAATATTTGTGATCTTATCACTGATGACACCCCCATTGATGTTTCTCCTGTTTTTAATGCAGAAAATAAATTTGAGACTAAATGGAGGCCAAATATTGAGCAGCTCCCACCAGTAACAGCAAGTTTGAAGCCTTCAGCAAATGAAATCTCAACACTAGAGCTGAAGCCATTGCCGAAGGACCTGAAGTATGCATTTCTAGGTCCTGACAGCACCTTCCCAATGGTGATTTCAGCCCAACTCACTCATGCCCAAGAAGGGAGACTAATGGAGGTCTTAAGGCAGCACAAAGGTGCTACTGGATAGACAATCATGGATATAAAAGGTATAAATCATCTTGTGTGCACTCATAGGATTCATTTAGAAGAAAATGCTAAAGTCTCTAAGGAGATGCAAATGAGACTAAATCCTACCATGAAAGAGGTAGTAAAAACAGAAGTTTTGAAACTACTTGACGTGGGAATTATCTACCCTATTGTAGATAGTAAGTGGGTAAGTCTCATTCATGTAATTCCAAAAAAAATCTGGGCTTGCTAGTGTGAAAAATGAGAAAAATGAACTCTAATTCCTACTAGGATTTCTACTGGTTGGCGAATGTGTATAGATTATAGGAAGTTGAAGGCCGCCACTAGGAAAGATCATTTCCCTTTGCCATTTCTTGATCAAGTGTTAGAAAAAGTTGCTGGCCATGATTTATATTGCTTTCTTGATGGATTTTCTGGTTTCTACCAAATAAAAATAGCACCTGAAGATCAAGAGAAAACAACTTTTACCTACCCGTTTGGCACTTTTGCATTTAAAAGAATGCCTTTTGGACTATGTAATGCATCAGCTACTTTCCAAAGATGTATGCTTAGTATTTTCAGCGACATGATTGAAAACAGTTTGGAAGTATTCATGGATGCTTTTTCAATATTTGGTAGTTCTTTTGATGCATGTTTGACTAACTTGCAAGCTATTTTAGCCAGGTGTGAAGAGAAGCATTTGCTTCTCAATTGGGAAAAGTGTATTTTCATGGTTCAACAAAGCATAGTTCTTGGTCACATAGTCTCACCACGAGGTATTAAGATTGATAAAGCTAAGATTGAGCTTATCTCCAAGCTTCCTATATCCAAAACAGTAAAAGAAATCAGATCATTTCTTGGGCATGCTGGGTTCTATAGGAGATTCATTTAAAATTTTAATTCTATCTCTAAGCCCTTGTGTGAGTTACTTATGCATGATGTTGCTTTTGAAAAGACCTCTTCCTGTCAAAATGCTTTTGATAAGCTGAAAATTTTGCTCACTAAAACCCCAATCATGCAGCCCCCTGTTTGGTCTGTTCCTTTTGAGATAATGTGTGATGCTAGCGATGTAGCCATAGGAGCTGTTCTTGGACAACGTAGAAATAAGTTCCCACATGTCATTTCATACACAAGTAGAACTCTAAATGGAGCCCAAAGAAATTATTCTACCACAGAAAAGGAACTACTTGCTGTAGTTTTTGCATTAGACAAGTTTCAAACTTATATTCTTGGTTCTCCTGTGGTTATTTTCACTGACCATGCAGCGTTAAAGTAGTTATTGTTGAAGAAGGATGCTAAACCACGATTAATCCAATAGATTCTTCTTCTCCAAGAATTCGACCTTATCATCAAGGACAATAATGGTGCTGAAAACGTAGTCACCAACCACTTGTCTTGGCTTACATTTGCTGAAAATGAGCACACTGTCCCTATCCTTAACTCTTTTCCTGATAAACAATTAATGTCAGTTGAAAATTTGCCTTGGTTTGCTGACATAGTTAATTTTTTGGTGACAGGACAAACTCCACCCAGTTGGAGTGCTCAAGACATACGAAAATTCAAGCATGAGGTAAAGTCATTCTTCGATGATGATTCTTACTTGTTTAAATATTGTTCTGACCAAATCATAAGGAAATGTGTGCCTGATCATGAGATACAAGTTGTAAGTTCTTTCTTTTTGTCATAATGAGGCATGTGGGGGACATTTTTCTGCACATAAAACCGTTGCAAAAATTTTACAAAGTGGGTTTTATTGGCCACACATGTTTAAGGATGCATATAATTTTTGCAAAACTTGTGAGCCATGTAAAAAACTAGGCACAATCACTAAGAGAAATATGATGCCTTTACAACCCATTTTGGTCATTGAGATTTTTTATTGTTGGGGGATTGATTTTATGGGACCATTTCCATCTTCTTTTGGCTATTTGTATATCCTCGTGGTTATTGATTATGTTTCCAAGTGGGTTGAAGCCATCCCATATAAAACAAATTACCACAAGGTAGTACTTAAGTTCTTGAAAGAAAATATTTTTGCTAGATTTGGCATGCCTAGAGCTATCATTAGTGATAATGGAACCTATTTTTGTAACAAACCATTTGCTACTCTCGTGAAAAAATATGGTATACACCATAAACTTTCCACTCCATATCACCCTGAAACGAATGGGCAATTGAATTAGCTAATAGGGAGCTTAAGCACATCTTACAAAAAACAGTCAACCCCAACAGAAAAGATTGGTCTTTAAGGCTGATTGATGCACTTTGGGCTTATAGGATAGCCTTTAAAACCTCTCTTAACCTGTCCCCTTATCGCTTGGTATATGAAAAAGCATGTCATCTTCCCGTTGAGCTTGAACATAAGGCATATTAGGCTGTTAAACAATTTAATTTTTCCATTAGTCATGCTGGTTCTGCGAGAAAGTTTCAGATTTCAGAATTGGATGAGCTTAGGCGATATGCATACGACACCTCTAAATTTTCAAAGGAGTGCATGAAGGTGTTACATGACAAACACATCCAGAGAAAGAATTTTGAGCCAAATGAACAAGTCTTACTTTACAATTCTAGCCTCCATCTATTTCCAGGCAAATTAAGATTGAGGTGGAGTGGTCCTTATGTAGTTAAGGTTGTGTTTCCATATGGAAATGTTGAGATTACTAATCCTCAAAATGGAAATACTTTCAAAGTCAATGGCCAACGACTTAAACATTTTTTGGCAAAACTTTCACAAAATGATACTTCCATTCCTTTGGAAGATCCCACTTATTCTTAGGATCCTTAGTTTATTTCTGTTTTGCTTTAATTTTTCTTTTCTTTTCTGTTTTTAATTGTTTTACTCCTTTGTTTTGTTCTTTCCTTTTTTTTTTCTTTTTTTTTTCGTTCTTTTTCTTTTTCTTCAATCTATCTTTTCAGGTTCAGCACTGTTTATTTCTTCTTTTTTTTTTTCTGGTTTCATTTTTACGTTCATGATCCCTTCAGCCATCTCAGGTATTTTCCTTCGGCCCTATTTTCTTTCATGCCTTGTTTTATTCATGATTTGTAGTGAGGACACTGCCCATTTTTTAGTTGGGGGGTAAGGAGAGTCTTCTACTACTTAGTCTCTCAGGATTTATATTTGTGGGGTCTGAATTTTTTTCTTGCTGACAAGTTATTGTTTTCACACTTCTCTACTTAAGGTCAGATAGTTGCAGTCTTGGGCTAAACTAATTCCCACTGGTTTAGGTTTAAGTTCAACATTAGACCTTATGATAAGTCTTAGCAACTCAAACTGGGGAAATTTATTTCAAAGCTATTGATTGATGACCTTAATTGACACAAGCAGATACCTTTTGTTGTTTGTTTGATGTCAACCAGTATTTTATTCTAAGCAATTAACAAGAATTACAATGAACCATATCTTAATGGCCTAGGAAAAGTGAAAGAGATACTCCAATTAAAAAAAAGAAAAAAATGGAGGTAAAAATATTTGAGAAAAGTGACAGGCCAGAGATCAAGAAAAACAATTGGTGCAAGTGCATTGGAAAATGCTGCCTATCACCGGGATTCATTTTTTTTTTTTTAGAAAAAAAAAAGGAAAAGAAAAGAAAAGAAAAGGGTCTTTCCAAGTGTGATAGCATGAAAGCTGCCAATGTAATGGTTTTGGATTGGAGTAAAGACCTTTTGGTTTTTCTTGAAAAAGTTGCTAGGTTGGAACTATTGTGAGAAATCTTGAAACCAATAAAAGGCAATCTGTTCACACACTTGATGCACTAAAAGATCCTCAGCTTAAATACATTTCCCTTGTATGAGCTCTTGAGAATTTTATAAGCTCTTGTGTTGAGCCCTGACCTGTTTACATTCTAATGCCCAAGATTTCAATATGATTGATCTTTTCTAGAGATTTTTGAGTTCAGTGGCCCACTCTGGGATCCTTCAATTTTTTTATCGCATTACTTGCTAGAGACTAGCAAGAAGCTAGTTAGGGGGTGTGACAAAATGTCAAAAACTACGTGATTAAGCTGCTAAAGTTAATGAATTGTTTAACCAAAAAATGAATTAAACACTTAATTATGTAGTAGTTTTTAGTAATTGACTCAATATTAAACTCAGGTATTTTGCACTTGAAAAGAGTAGTAATGCAGCTGGTCCACACCAAAATTAATATCCCAAAATTTTACTCTCATATCTTACTTATGTTGCAGGGCATTGTGGGGAAGATGTTAAAAGCACATGGGTATTCTTGGAAATACCCAACTGGCACGACAACATCCAAAAGAAGACACTAGAAACTCAGACACACGGGACTGAGTGGAGGGATCGTGGCCTCATAGGTGCAGAGCAGCATCGGGTAGGAACCTGGAACGTGGCCTCACAAGGAACAAGAAGCAGAATGTAGTGATGAAACGCTGGGCTGGAGACGCAAAACGCAGCTAGAATGAAACTCACGCACAATATAAAAGGAAAGATTTTGCCGTACACCATTCTTCTTCATTTTTTTTTTAAGTTTTTCTTTTGGGGATTTTAGGCTTCCTGACTTTTGGTTTGAGGTGATTTTATTTTCTTATTTGTAGAGATTTTGAATTTTTTTTTCGACAGTTTTGTTATGTACAAAGCACCCTTTTATGAGTTTGAGTTTACTTGTTTTAATTTCTACTTTCTTGAGTGAATGATATTAGGCTAAGTTTTCAGCTTGATCTACAAGATATGGATTCTCTAGCACTAAACTACTAATTAGAGTGATTCTGATATGATAAAAATGTATTTTATAGTTTTGCAAGTTGATTTTGTTGAGATAAGTCGAAACCATAAATTCTTGATCTTGTTCTACTATTGACGGAAGGCACAGCAGAAACTTGGTAATATTTTCAAGGTTTCTCATGTTTGGTATTCATAGTAAATTTATTTGCATTCTATAGATACTTTGGTATGGGAATCTAGTTTTAAATCTTCATTTTCTGATTGTTAATGCTTAGACTAGATTGACAATTGAGTTATAGAGTTAGACCTCTTAATCATAGTTGGGAAAATTAGGAAACATTCTTGTAGCCTAAGTGTTTGACATTTTGTGTCACTGGTTTTGATATTTATGCAATTTCTATATTTCCTGTAACCATTCTACTCATATTAATATTTCTCATTTCTTTTAATTTGATAAGCAATCGGAAAACAATTTTTCTCCATTCTTAAACTTGGTTTCATCCAAAAAGCAAAACCATCATTTTCATTAATAAACTCCACATCAGTACAAAAACATTTATTCTTGTTTCTCTTCTTAGGTGTGTAAAAACCCATTTTCTTAAACACGTTCATGGCACAAAAAGGCTCTCATTAAATGTTTGCTTAGCATGAATGTTGTTGTCCCTGTGGAAATGACCTTGGAACTCCTCCATGTACTATTTTGATAGCTTTTGCACTTGGAAGACAGATTTAGAAAGCCATCAAATGTTCCTAACATACATATAGCATTATGCAATACTCGCAGTGGATAAATTTTTTTTTCTCGAGCAATATTATGCACCAAACTCATAATATCCCAAATAGTTAAAACATAATCCATGCATACTTAACAAAATAAACATGCACAATTTCTGCACAGGTCTCAAAAGACTATAATTTCAAAACAACGGAGACCTGACTCTATCATTACAATGCCAAAGTACACTATTGGGCTAGTTCGTTGGGTAACTCGCATAACTCGACTAACGATGCTAGAATACTATCCAAAGACCTAACCAAGGAGGCTACAAGCTCTGTGTTGCGTCTACGGCGTTTAGTCAACCTCCTCCAATCTACCAGTGTCTGCTCCCTACTCTGATCTTGACACATCGCATACCATTCGGGAGGAATGGTAGTTGGGACTACCATGGTGAGATTTGATTACAAATATCAATAAGTTAATAGGAAACTTCCACACAGGTTAATGATGCATGGATGACGATAAATGTATGAATGCATAATCAAAGTTATAAGTCAGCATAGCATAACTTGACATATAGCATGGCATAAATGACATAACTTGAACTGAAACTGAAACTTAGCTTAAGGTGACATGGCATGTACGTGAACTTAAAACATAACATGGACTAGCAACATAGCATGAACGTGAACTTGAAACATAACATGGACTTGAAACATAACATGAACATGAACATACATAATTTGAACATGAACTTGAGCACAACATAACATAAACGTGAACTTGAAATATAGCATGAACGTGAACATGACATAACATGAACGTGAACTTGAACATAACATGAACATGAACATAACATAAACATGAACTTGAAACATATTCTTGTCTCATGGGGCCACCATGATTGAGTAATCTTATCTCATGGGGTTACCATGATTGTGTATTCTTATCTCATGGGGTTACCATGATTGACATGAATTTGAAACTTGACATGAACGTAAACTTGAACATAACATAACGTGAAACATGACTTGAACATGAAATACATGAACTTAGAATCTTATTCAATAGACTTAATTAATAAAAGTGATCATATGGGTGCTACATGGGTCCCCATGAGCCGTGCATCCCTGTCGATTATTGCATCACAACACATGTGTCTATACCAGCTGTGAGTGCGTTAATACGTACTCCACAGTTGTTATGGCCCCACATATTCTACGTGTCACAATTGTTGTGTCTCACGTAGTGTATGGTCCACAGTTGTTGTGGTCCCATATTTCATGCTCCACAGTTGTTGTGGCCCCATGAATTGTTTGTGCCACACTTGATGTGGATACACGTAAAATAAAGTGTGGCTCCATCGGCATTAGTGCGTGGCGCGCTCCGATGACTAGCTAGTTAGGCCCCATTCGCAACCTATTGACTATACTTCGTCAACTTAGGAAATTTCACACCTGTTTAGACACTCCTACATGAACAAATGAGTTCCACTAGGATATTACCACATCCTAGCGCTTAGAGTCGTAATTGACATGAATAACTTAACTGGCATTCATGACATCTCGTAACATAACGTGACATAAACGTGACATAAAAGACAAAATTCTTGACGTAGCATAACATGACATGAACGTAAGATGACACACATGACATACTTTGAGACATAAATGTAACATAAAATGTTTCATAACATGGCATACATGTAACATACAATATTTCGTAACTTGACATAACATGTGACAATGAATATTATGTGACATGATATACATGTAATAGATGACATACGTAATGTGACATACTTGCAACAGATAGTACCATGTGACAGAATAATTCGTGAAATAGATAAACATGTGATGACATGGCATAGCATGGCATGGCATATATAATAACATACGAATATAAACTGTAGTTCCCTTACCCATCACACATACACAGTAAACTGATAGTAAATTAAGAGTTAACTTACCTCATACATAAACTGATAGTAAATTAAGAGTTAATTTACCTCGATAGTCACGTTTTACGAGAATAAAGCACGAAACACGAGAAACTGTAAAAGGGTATTCTAAAAATTAGAACTTTAATTACTAATAATTAGAAATGTGAAAAGAGACAACTTAGAGTAAAATGGTAATTTTATCCTCTACATGTGGAAAAATGATAATTTTAACCCTAACTTAAGGATTTTACATCCTAACTCCAAAAATTACCAAAATTTACATTCCTCATGTAAATTTTGTCCTAAACTCAAATATCAACTCAGAAAAATTTAAAACCATTCACAACTATGAAAAACTCACAATGACGAAAACATTCATAGGTCATTTCTCTTATTTTGGTTGCAATTTCTTCCATCATCAAAACCGATGATTAAACCAAAATTTTGTAACAAACAACTTCCTATCCTAAGTTTAAAAAACACACTTAAAATATCAATTAATAAAAAGATAATTATCAGCACCAAACTTTTTGTAAAAAGACCCAAACTTTTTAACGAAAAGTAAACACCTTAAGTCACAAGTTTTGACCTGAATAAAAATATATCTAAGAATTCCAAAAAACAAATCTTACTTCGAACACATTCATAACATCATCCTAAGATCAACCATGCTTTAATTCATCGAACAAAAGCCACCAAAAATCACAAAACAACACTTGGAGTTTTTGGTTTTAAACTTAGTCCAAAACATAAACTTTTCTCTCCACTAACTTTGATCAATCTCTTGATCCATGGCTTAAACACAAGTGATCTTCAAACTAAAACATCTCATGGCTTAAAAATGTGTCCGAAAGAAGATCCAACCATCAAACTTAAAATCACATGGCTAAAACTCAATAAAACATGAATCTAACTTAAAAACATCAAATCTTAGGCCTAACCGAAATCCTCTTGCATAGAAAAATCATAACTTTAAACTAATACTAAATATTTTCAAAATAACATCCTGACATGTATATAAGAGGATCATGATCATCATATAAAAATATCAAAGTCTTTGGAATAAGATCAAACCACGAAATATTCCAACTTTCATAAAACAAAAACAGCTTTTCCACTTCCAGTTTTCAAGTTTCTAAATCTAAGGAAATCTATCATCAAAAGCTTTATCCATGCAACAAACTCTCAATGAACACTCATAAACGCATGCTAAAAACACTCCATAAAATGTTCGGACCAAGATATGTCCATTAGCTTGGTCAAAAGTGCCAAATCATATCACACTCTCTAGTTTCATGCCCAGAATGACCTTTTTATGGTTAAAAATACTTTTAAATGCACAAACGAGCATGTAATGAGACTAATAAGATATCCATAGAAACTAGACTTAATGACGAACAACTTTTATGAAGGAGTCATAGTGATAAAATGCATACAAAGGGTCACAAATGGCCACGCAAACGAACCTAGAAATCTACCCGAGAGAGCTCTTTTGGGATTCTATCTAAGAACGGGTGGAAGAAGTGATAAAATGGAGAGAAGTGTGTCTTGCACGACTTTAGAATCTTGGAGGGGGACGTTATGGGCTTGAAAGACCCTTGATTGAAGTTGGCTATGTGACATACAGTGGAGAGTAATGAGGACAAAGGACTGGCTGCAGCAGCTGTGAGAGATGGAGGTTGGTGGAGTGGACTTCTCATTCACATCAAGGCACTAATGGGTGCAGACAATGGAAGTAGATGGTCTTTCATGTGGGGAAGGAAACTTCTTCAAGAAACTTTGCTAAGGTGGCCAAATTCGTGGGCTTTGGTGGGCCCCAACCGTGTAGGCTTCAATTTGGGGTTTAAAGGTGGTTTGGTTAGGGTTTGAGATGCTATCAAGCCCAAACCAATTTTTTTTTGCCCAATCAAATTTCCAAGGTTTAAATGGTTGGATAATTATCTCATAACAAGGATTTGACTAATTAATAGCAAGTGAAAGTGATTTAATCAAGTGATTAAACACAATTTTAGAAATCTGGTTAAAAGGGTTTAGAGGCCAACTTTAGAGTTTAGGGAAACCGATTCGGGTTTTGGTTTCAATCAAGCTTTTGGGGTTTCAATTAGATTCCAACTATTTAGGGTTTTGATAGGGTTGAAACCCTCTTTGGTCTGGCACAATTTGGTTGATCAGATTAAACAAAGTTTTGCTTAGGTGGCATGATCTCATACCTTGACGTCATTTCCAAATCCATCTAATGGTTCCTCATGGTGCCAAATGTCTAATATTATTCACTATGTGTGGCTAAGATCTTGCCAAGTGGCCAAATAAAACTTCTCTAACCTAATTTGGGCATTCCACACAGTAATTTTGAAAACATTGCACTGGGTGCACTTATCGAGGTTACTATTCATTTCGAAGAAATGCATAATAAACTTAGTACTGAAAAATCCTAAATGTTCATGATAATCTATAGTGAAAATCGTTTACTTAAATTCAATCTCGAAGTGCCCCTAAAAATAATTTCACAATTTCGAACAAGCATTTCGTCCGAAATTATGAAAATTGGCTATTGCTTCATAAAATTCTAAGTAATCAACTGAGTCTAATGGCGTAGATCAGAAT